>NC_058373.1:39392500-39692500 GCF_018350175.1 Felis catus | reverse complement strand
AAGTAATCCACTTTATGTTACAAACTGCGATACTGTTGCCAATCAACAGATTCCCACTTTGCACTGAATATACTCGGAGAAAGAACACAGTTTGGATTGCTTACAAGATTTAATCAAAGTTCACAAGGCTTTCTGTGCTATTAAAAAAGATGTGGCCTTGGGGTGCCTGGGTGGCTTAGTTGGTTAAGTGCCCAACTCTTGGTTTCGGCCCAGGTCTTGATCTCAGTTTTGTGAGTTTGAGCCCCATGTTAGGCTCTATGCTGGCAGTGCTGGGCCTGCTTGGGCTTCTCCCTCTCTCCCTCTCTCTCTGCCCACCCCCCCCCCCCCCAACTTGTGCTATCTCTGTCTTTCTCAAAATAAATAAGTAAACTTAGAAATAATAATTAAAAAAAGATCTGCTCTTGTATTAAGGAATATCTTCATAATTAACCCAAATGGAGTCAACAAGAGGATGGATAATCCCAGTGCGTTGAAGGGCCAGAGGCATTCTATCATGCAAAGTCTCTTGGGGAAATCTTGCAAACTGAACAGAGTATTCTGAGAAGAAACTGTTTCTGTAAGTGTAAGTATAGTTGTACTCATAAAGTACTCTAAACAATTAAACAATTTTATTTTAACTGCATTGGCTAAGATTTTTTATTATGGTAAAATATACGTAAAATTTACCATTTTGACCATTTGAAGTGTACAATTCAATGGCATTAAGTATTCACCCTGCTGTGCAACCATCACCACTATCCATTTCCAGAACCTTGTCATCACCTCAAAGAGAAACTCCGTATCTTGTTAAATAACTTCCTATCCCTTCCCCAGTTCCTGGCAACCTGCATTCTACTTTCTGTCTCCATGAATTTGCTTCTTCTAGGTACCTCACACAAGTGGAGTAATACAGTATTTGTCCTTTTGTGTCTGGCTTATTTCACTTAGCATAACGTCCTCAAGGTTCACCCATGCTGTACCATGTGTCAGAATCTCCTCCTCTTTAAGGCTGCACAATGTTCCATTATATACCACGTTTTGTTTACCCATTCATATGTCAAAGGACACTTGGGGCGCTTCAGCTTTTGGCTATTGGGAGTAATGCTGCAATGAACGCTGGTGTGCAAGTATCTGTCCAAGTCTCTGCTTTCAGTTCTTCTGGGTATATACCCAGAAATGGAATTGCTGCATCAGACTTAACATTATGTTTAAAGAACTGCCATATTATTTGCCACAGCAGCTGCACCACTTTACATTCCCATCAGCAATGCACGAGTTCCAATTTCTCCACGTCCTCAGCAACATTTGTTATTTTCCTTTTTTCTTTCTTTTTTTTTTTTCATAATAACTATCCTAATGAGTGTGAAGCAGTATTTCATTGTGATTTGGATTTTCATTTCCCTAATGACTAGTGGTGCTGAATATCCTTCTATGTGGGTTAGACTTTTTAAACATAATTGGTAATGAGGAATAATATAAGGATTCCTTTTGGCTTAAAAATCTACACAAGCAGTTAGTTTTTATAGTGTGTTTGTCACATACCTCATATATCACTTCTTCACTGGAAAGGAGAAACATCCTTCTTACTCAGCCTTAATATCAAAATAACGTAACAAAAACATGTAAAGCTTCTGAGAGTATCCTGTAATTTCTCTCTTGAATTTGTTTTAAGCCTTTTTTTAAAGTTTACAAAGATTCAGCTTCAAGTTTTTAATGGAAGGCTAATTTAAATGTTTATGATTTCTGTGTAGATGAGTATAATACAAATGTGAATCATGTTTGAAAAAAATCTTAACGATGGCAAAGTGATTTAACTTGATATATGATCGTCATTGCTGAGATTTTGTGGCTTATATAGTTATTTTGCTTTTATTTTTTGGATGTCCTTTTCTTTCTTTTCTTTCTCTCTCTCTCTTCCTTCCCCTTCCTCCCTCTTTCTTCCTTTCTCTCTCTCTCTCCCTCCCTCTTTCTTTCTCTCTCTCTCTTTCTCTCTCCCTCTCTCTGTCTCTTTCTTTCTTTCTTTCTTTAGCTCTGGGGAGCCTGGGCAGCTCAGCTGGTTAAGTGCAGCTGGTTAAGTGTCCAACTCTTGATTTTGGCTCAGGTCATGATATTATGGTTTGTGAGTTTGAGCCCCATGTTGGGCCCCACAGTGACAGTGTGGAGTCCACTTGGGATTCTCTCTTTCTCCTTCTTTCTCTGCCCCTCCCCTGCTCTCTTTCTCTCAAAACAAATAAACTTAAAAAAAAATAATAAAGCTCTACACCCAATGTGGGGCTTGAACTCAAGACCCTGAGATCAAGAGTCGCATGCTCTACCAACTGAGCCAGCCAGGCACTCCTATTTTTTGGATATCTTAGCATCTAAATACATTTCCAAATACTGGATAACTAGGTATAATTATAAAGGATATTTACTGAGTCAAGAGCTGCACTATAAAAACAGTGTAATTATATTCTAATTTCTTCAAGGGCCCAGTTTAAGATAGTCAATAGACATTTTTAAAAAGTGCCAATTAACCAATGCACCTACCCCAAATACTTTATTTACTCTGATAGTCAACAGAATTTACTTAATATTTACATGCTAATATTTCATCCAGAAAAAGGAATATTACAGTGTAAACTCTTATAGTGTTGAATAGAAGTATAACAGTTGCCTTAACTAGATGATAAAAATATTCTAGTCTGCTTGAGAGATACAGACTTAGAATGGAGAGAGGTAACTCATTAGGCTACCAAGGCTTCTGCAAATATCTATTAAGATTCTTTTTTCTTACCAAGACAGTTAACTATTTAATTTCATTTCCCAAACAAGATTCTTCTCTACATAAAAGACAACATATATACCTACTGACATGAATATTTCATTCTCCAATGACTGTTACAGTCCTACTGTAAATTAAGAAATTGACCCTTATTTACACATTAGCCATGTAACAAAATCCAACTTCTAAACAGGAATTAGAACATAAGCCAGAGTCAGTAACAGCAGAGGCCCAACAATGTTCACATCTTAACTTAAACAATTGACGAGACATTTAAAATACAAATCACCCCCCCCCAAAAATATGTGTGTACACACACACACACACACACACACACACACACACACACACACACACACACGTATGCATATAAATATGCCCACCTGAGAGGTGGGTGGAGGGATGAGTGAAATAGGTGATATCAGGGGATTAAGGAGTGTACTTGTGATGAGGGCTGGGTGATGTGAATTGCTGATTCACTATTCTGTACACCTGAAACTAATATAACACTGTATGTTAACAATACTGGAGTCAGAATAAAAAAATTAAAATAAATAAACAGGCCCACCTGAGGACCACCATATATGAACAGCACAGTGGGGTACTTCTTTCCAGGTTGTAGATCATGAGGTTTGTACAGCATCCCATACAATGTAAATCCAGTAGTACTTTCAAAAGAAAAAATTTCTGGAGGGGTATAGTCAGGCAGAGGACCTACGAGGAGATAACAAAAATGAGTATGTAAAGGGAGTTCTTACAGGAGCTCCAAAATCTGCGAGCAAGGAAAAGAAACCATAACCCACAACTCTACACACAAATAACTGACCATCTCCCTTTCAGGTGGTCAGCAAGAAATTGAGCAAAAACATTTATTTTTAAAAAAGAAAATCTACTGAACATATCACATTACCTATTTCAAAAGCAGATACAATGTATTCTGACTAGTCCATGGAGCCTAGGAGGTATTTAGATGCAGCACTATACAAGTACTTAGTGCTTGGTTCAGTGTAACTTAATGATGGTTAAGCCATATATCTGATTAGAAATTGGAAGCACAAATTTAACTCAGTCAATTTAACTTGCTCATAGCAGGTGCTCAATAAACATCTGTTTCTGATCATTAGAGAATAAACCTAACCAGGACCCAGAAAAAAAGAAAGTCACAATCAGTCTTTGGTTTACCAAAGCTATAGAGACCTACCCTAAGAGTGTATATTGGATGATGTTACAACCTAAGCAGAGATCGTCACCATATTACAAATCCTACTTGTGGACAACAGAACATACCCTGTGGTTTTGCATTAAGTTCTTAATCCCTTAGCACATATTCACGAGTGAAAATACTTAACAGGAAAAAGAACTTGGGGAGAAAGTAGACTAAAGATATGCAAAATTAGTCCTTTTTTTAAAGAAATCAAGCATTTAAAAAATAGATAATTCTGTGTTCTTCACTCTTACATAGAACAAGCGTTCTATCTTTTATTAAGATGGCCATTGCAAATGCTTTAAAAGAAAGCATTTCTGGGAAATCATCCAAACATGTGAACAAATAGTTTTCAAGCTGATATTGTGACTATTTTATTCTTATTTTCAAAAAGGCCTTCCAGGGG
Source organism: Felis catus (assembly GCF_018350175.1). Classification (NCBI taxonomy): domain Eukaryota; kingdom Metazoa; phylum Chordata; class Mammalia; order Carnivora; family Felidae; genus Felis; species Felis catus. The sequence continues at coordinate 39,688,147 of NC_058373.1, read as the reverse complement.
TGCCTGGGTGGTTCAGGCCGTTGAGCATCCATCCGACTTTGGCTCAGGTCACGATCTCATGGTTCATGAGTTTGAGCCCTGCATCGGGCTCTGTGCTGTCAGTGCAGAGCCTGCTTTGGATCCTCTGTCCACTCCCCCACCCCGCCTCTCTCTGCTCCTCTCCCACTCATGCTCTCTCTCTCTCAAAAATAAACATTAAAACAACCAACCAAACAAACAACAAAAAAAGGTCTTCCAGGGGGCACCTGGCTGGCTCAACTGGAAGAGTGTGCGACTTCTGATCTCAGGGTTGTGAGTTCGAGCCCTACATTGAGTGCAGAGATTACTGAACTTAAAACAAAACAAAAACAAAACAAAACAAAACAAAACAAAACAAAACAAAACAAAACACAATCTTCAAAAAGGCCTTCCAGACCTGCTCCTGCCTGAGTGGGAGGTTAATGCATCTTATTTGGTGGTTGATAGAATAGGAAGGGTGGGATCAATCAGGAACTCAGCCGCTCAGGGATAAGTGGTGGTAAGAGATGAGAAATGCGGACATATGAGACAGGTTTAGTGCACTTATGTACTGATCCTACTTAAAATCAGGTTCAGGGAAATGAGTACCTGCTGAATCCAAAATGGTGGCCCAAAATTCCTTTGTTTTGCAAGTTGGGTCATCTTCAGGACTTGATAGCTTGTAAAGGGACACACAGTGTGGATTCTTCTGGTTACTATACTTACTTATAAAGAAGTCACAATGCTAGAGAAAGGAGAAACAATTACTTTTTCCCTCATGGTGCCAGAGCAGGAGTATGGTTAAGAGTCTGATCATTTATGTCCATATATGATGCTAAAGTTAAAACCTGACTTTTTAAAGTTTTTCTTCAGAGAATCAGACTTCTGCAGGCCAATTTCACTGATTTTCACATTACTCAAATGGAGTATTATATGAGCAGAGAGTTTTTCAATTGATAGGAAACCCTTTTCCAACAGGGACTTAATACCTGGCTGATGCAGCAAGAGTGGGAATAGCCACGGTCAGTCAGCCTTGTCACCTCTCCAGGATTTACATAACTGACCACATACAGGTGATGTTCTAAAGGAGAGTCCTTGGTGCCTTCAAAATACACCAGTTTCCTGACTTCATCAACCTGGATCTGCCAAAAAACAACAGAAAAACCAGTGCTAGAAGGACCTTGGCAAGGGCCAGTAATTCAACAAACAATTTCCAATCATTTGAGTCACCCTTTGACTTGCGCCTCTTAAAAAATTTTGCCACAAATGTTAATAAACCTGAGTTGGTTTTGCTTATGACTTATACCTAAGAATATATCTTTCCCGGAAAGAAAAAGGACACTTGAATTGCATGCTATTATTAGAATTTCCTATATGGTAAAAATGTGTGCTTTTCTTAAAATACAGGAGTTATTTCAATAAAACATACCTTATAGGGAAAAAAAATTCCTACATTGCAGGTTAGGCCAACCATTCATACGTACTTAAAAGACTCTAATTGTAGCATCCTGTATTTTTCTCAGTGCAGTATTAATTTAGGCAGTACTTTTTTGGCCTTTTGTACAAACTTGCAGAAGTATTTTATCTATTGGGTTGGGAAATAACTGAACTCAGTTTCAATACTGGTATAGTTTGTAAATAAATGTAGGTAAGATCTTTTTAAGTCTTTATTCAGAACTCAAAAAACTAAGTGCACTCACAGCTGAGTTCACTTCATATTTTTCCCAAATTACAGTAAGTGTTTAAATAAATGGCTTTTATTGTCTCTTTAAAAAAATCTACCAGCCTACTCAGTGTTCAATGAAATTCAAATTTTTTAACACAGCAAAGAAAACATGGATACATTTACAAAAGCAAGTATTTTCAAATGCCACATTTTCTCCAGGAAGCTTCTTCATTATCAAACATATTTTAGCATACACAGGAACAGAAACACAGTTGAGATTAAGTAAGCCCATATGAGATATACAGAAAGGATACAAGTGATAGGAAATGCCAGAACAAACATTCATGAAGCTTCACAGGTATGCATTGATCTGTGCAAAAGGTTGGGACAGGTTCTGCTCTGGACCTAGCAGCTGGGGGTCAGGACTTTCAAAACTGAAGAAATAACTGGTTAATTTCTCACCCCGGATTATAATGGTATTTTTCTTTGTTTCATGTAACTACTTTATTCAAGAAAAGTATCAGAATCACTTTGAGGGGTTTGTTAAGCAGAGGGCTGGATCCCACCACCATTATTTCTTTTTTCTTTTCTTTTTTAAATGTTTACTTATTTTTGAGAGACAGAGTGTGCGCGGGGGAGGGGCAGAGAGAGACGGAGACACAGAATCCAAAGCAGGATCCAGGCTCTGAGTTTCCAGCACGGAGCCCAACGCAGGGCCCAAACTCACGAACTGTGAGATCATGACCTGAGCTGAAGTCGGACACCCAACTGACCGGGCCACCCAGGCACCCCTCCCCCATTATTTCTGATTCAGGAGGTCTATGGTGGGCCTGAGAATTTACGTTTCTAAAATGTTCCCAGGAGATACTGAGGCTGGGCAGTTGGTCCAAGGACCATACTTTGAGTACCACCTCAACAGTGAGTACATGGGCTTAAAAGTCTCAAAGCATTAGCCAATTACTGCCATTAAATATCTTTGGGTGGGAGGGGCACCTGGGTGACTCAGTTGGTTAAGCATCCAACTTTGGCTCACGTCCTGGTCTCATGGTTCGGGCCCTGCGCTGGACTCTGTGCTGATAGCTCAGAGCCTGTAGCCTGCTTCAGATTCTGTGTCTCCATCTCCCTCTCTCTGCCCCTCCCTGGCTCATGCTCTGTCTCTCTCTCAGAAAGTGAATAAACATTAAAAAAATAATAATAATAAAAATCTCTGGGTGAGAACAAGGTCACTGGCAAAAGCAGAGAATGAAGAGGTAACTTAAAAAAAATAAAGCAGGGATAGAGGGGAATACAGAAGGGTAAGAAAGAGAGACACAAGCACATTACATAAGTAAGCATGACAAAAAGAAGAAAACTGCTGCACATAATGGCAAGTAGCAGGAAGATGTTTAGGTTGCCCAAATGAGGTTCAGATTTACATAAATACAATTCTGGGGTTTCCTTGAGTATTATCCAACAATTACAAAGCAGGAAGTTTACATCAGTGTAATTTTTTGTTATCAGAACTTGTTATCAGTGGAAATCAAACTTTAACAGTTGCCTATGATATTCTAAAGTTTTTCCCAACAAAACCAAATCTGAGATGTGGATCTTCACTTTTTCTCCTTCATCACATTGGGGACTATGAGTGACCTCTAGAGTAGCCAGTATACCAGTATACATAATCCTTCAATAAATCTCCAAATCAATTTGAGGGAATCATAAGCCTTCACTAAATCCTGGTAGCATGTATCAACTTAACTATGTATCACACCTATAAAGGATGAAGTTCTTAGAGAGCTCACGAAACTGACCACCTAACTGAAAGTTGAAACAAACACAAAATACTGTGAAAGGCAAAAGAATGAGAATTCACCGAAATGATACAGAAAACCGCACGCTGAGAGGAAACAGAGGGTGGATTTTCCCCCTTTTCCCTATCGGTCTACACTCTGTACATAGGTCCATCACTCTTGGCAGGTGGTGGATAAAATTTTACATTTGTGAGATAAATAGGTAAGTAAAAGAGAATCACCTCAGAAGTAATAAATGCAATTTTTAATGTAGAAATGACATGAGCAGTCTATAAGAGACACAAACATAATTTTCAAACAATATCCCAACTCACTTTTGCAGACTCAGAAAGTATGGCCCAGCCCTTTCCTTGTTAAGTAGCAACATTATATTTGAAAACACTGACCTTAAGTAACCAGTACACATCTGATACCAGAGCTATAAAATGGGGGAGATTTAGAACTTAACTGAAGATTTTCCCCTTCTAACAACTTGAGTCCTTTAAGTCCCTAATTTAATAGTTTCAAAACATCGGGGTCATATGAAGTTGCACTACTGCTTTTCAGTACCGCATAAACACAGCAGATGTTGACCAAACATATCAGTAGAATAAGAGAACATACATTAGATCCATGCCGGCCAAGAACTTCCCATTCACCACTGGTAATTGCTATTTCCTCTTTGACAGGACACTTGAAATCACCTAAAGATAAACATAATTACAATTCAGCACTCTATCAGACAATAAGCAAATGACTTACAGAATAAAGAACACTATTCTAAAACTCTTCTTTCCAAAAACGTATATTAAAAAATTCAAGTTATGTCTGGGGTAATAAAATGTTTTGAAACTCAACAGAGGTGGTGAATGCACAACACTGAATGTACTGTTCATTTTCTTTTACTTCTTAATATTTTAATTTTTATTTTTAAAGTAATCTCTAAGGGTGCCTGGGTGGCTCAGTGATTAAGCATCTGACTTTGGCTCAGGTCATGGTCTCACAGTTTGTGGGTTCAAGCCTTAGCGTTGGGCTCTGTGCTGACAGCTCAGAGCTTGGAGCCTGCTTTGGGTTCTCTGTCTCCCTCTCTCTCTGCCCCTCCACCGCTTGCACTCTCTCAAAATAAATAAATAAACATTAAAAATAAATAAATACATACATACCTACATACATGCATACATATATACATGTAATCTCTACACCCAACCTGGGGCTTGAACTCACAACTCTGATATCAAGTGTCACATGCTCTACTGACTGAGCTAGCCAGGCACTCCACCACTGTTTAATTTAAAATGTTTGTTTAAAATGTTTATTTTAAAATGGCTAGTTCAGGGGTGCCTGGGTAGCTCAGTTGGTTAAGTGCCCACCTCTTGACTTGGCTCAGGTCAGGAGCTCAGGGTTCACGAGTTCAGGCCCTGTATCAGGCTCTGTGCTGATAGAGCAGAGCCTGCTTGGGATCTTGGTTTCCTTTTCTCTCTCTGTCCCCCACCCCCACCAAGTTGTGCACTCACTCGGTGTCTCAAAATAAATAAACTTATAAACCTTAAGATAAAATTAAAAAAAAAAATGGCTAGTTTAATGTTATGTGAACTTCACCTTAAAGTTTAGCTATTTATTTTCAGAGAGAGAGAGAGTGAGAGAATCTCAAGCAGGCTCCATGCTGTCAGCACAGCACCTGACGTGGGGCCAGAACTCACGAACCGTAAGATCCTGACCTTAGCTGAAATCAAGAGCCAGACACTCAACTGATTGAGCCACCAGGCGCCCCTCACCTTAATTTAAAAAAAAGTCTACAGTTAAAAAAACCCCGTTACAAGTCTTCACAATACTCTGCAATAATAGTGGAAGGATCCATGTAAATCAAATGAAAACAACAAAATAGATTCTGATTACAAAGCCAGAAAAGAATTCAAAAGGATTTGTATTCCTAGACCTTTGATCAGACAAGGAAGTCTAATGGGTTAACAAGGCATTTCTTCTAGAAATGCAACAAAATACTTAAAAAGCCACAGAAGAAAAATTTTAATAGAATTGTTCTTCATCTGCCAAAAAGTATACTAGGTATAAACACAGTAAATGCCAACATGCCCCACTGTCTTTACAAGATTCTGTCTGGATAGAGAAGACTCTCTCAGTGGACTAAGGAGGAGGTTCAAAAATGGAAAACCATTCCTGTTTGCCTAGCAGCACTATGGGGAGAGACAGCTGGGGACAGGATGAGAAGGTGAGATAGTACAGGGTCTTAACTAGGGTCCTACTAAAGTTAAAAAAGTTGATTTATTTTTTCTTTAGGTGCAAAAATTCAACTTAGTACTTTAAATTTAATGACCAGAAAATAAATAGTACTTAACATATATATAACAAATACTAATTATTTCACATTATAGCCACTTTAGAAAGAGGAGGGAGGAGGAAAATAAAAAGGGTATCAAGAAAAAGGAAGACATTGGGGCGCCTGGGTGGCGCAGTCGGTTAAGCGTCCGACTTCAGCCAGGTCACGATCTCGCGGTCCGTGAGTTCGAGTCCCGCGTCAAGCTCTGGGCTGATGGCTCAGAGCCTGGAGCCTGTTTCCGATTCTGTGTCTCCCTCTCTCTCTGCCCCTCCCCCATTCATGCTCTGTCTCTCTCTGTCCCAAAAATAAATAAATGTTGAAAAAAAAATTTTTTTTAAAAGAAAAAGGAAGACATGGAGCAAGAAAAACTAAGAAAAAAGTAAGGGAAGAGAAAGAAGAGGTAGATAAATTGAGGGACCTAGAAAGACACTGAAAGGGAACAAAGAAGCTAAGCTTCTGAGATGAATGTTAACTGAGGTAATGGTTCTGATATTCTTCAATCAGAGTGAAATATTTTAAGTTATTAAAATTTTTAATACTTTTTATTACTGTCCCCCAAGTACTATGTTAATTAACTACTATTCAGAGCTCTTTGACCAGTTTTCATCACTAAAATTTCTGGAATTTTGAAAGGGGACTTAATTTATGTAAACAACAGGAGTTGGTAAGAGAAGTTTAAGGAAGACATTCTTCATCTTGGATATATAAGATCTAGTCTGCCTTAAAGAAAATTAGGCTAAGGAAAGGAGCAGGGTCATAGGCAGTATCTATTTTGCTAGTCCTAAGATATAGCTCATTTTCCCCATATTTAAAGGCCACATTGAGAAAAACAACCCACTTTAAAAGTTAGCAAAGGATGTGGGGCATCTGGGTGGCTCAGCTGTTTAAGCGCCTGACTCCTGATTTCAGCTCAGGTCATGAGCTCAGTTCAGTTCCTGAGTTCCAGCCCCACTTTGGGCTCCCTGCTGACAGTGTGAAGACCGCCTGGGATTCTCCCTCCCTCCCTCCCTCCCTCCCTCCCTCCCTCCCTCCCTCTCTCTCTCTCTCTCTCTCTCTCTCCTGCCCCTCCCACCTTGTGTGCACACACGTGCTCTCTCTCAAAACAAGTAAATAAACTTAAAAAAAAAGTTGGCAAAGGATTCAAATAGACATTTCTCCAAAGAAGACAGATAATAACACATGAAAAGAGGCACAATGTTACTGGTCATTAGGGAAACGCAAATCAAAGCCACAATGACATACCACTTCATACCCACTAAGGGTGGCTATTACCAAAACAAATAAAACAAACAAAACACACAGAAGATAACAAGTGTTGGCAAGGATGTTGATAAATTGGAACCCTTGTGCACTGCTAATGGGAATGTGAAACGGTGCAGCTGCCAAGGAAAAGAGTACGGTGGTTCCTCAAAAAATTAAAAACAGAACTCCCATATGATCCCGTAATTTCATTTCTGGAAAAGAACTGAAGGCAGGGTCTCAAACAGATATCTATACACCCACCTTTATAGCAGCATTATTCACAATGGCCAAAATGTGGAAGGAACAAGTGTCTGTGGCTAGATAAATGGAAAACACAATGTGGTCTATACACACCACTGAATTTATTCAGCCTTAAAAAGGAAGGGCGTTCTCACATATGCTATGACATGGATGAGGACATTATGCGATGTGAAATAAGTCAGACATGAAAGGGCAAATACGGTATGATTCCACTTATACGAAGTATCTAGAGCAGTTAAAATCATAGAGACAGAAGGTAGTTGCCAGGGGCTGAGGGGGGGGAGCTATGAGTGAGCTGGGTATTACTTGTTAGGCAGTTTCAGCTTTGGAAGATGAAAAAAGTTCTGGAGGCAGATGGTAGCTATGGTTGCGTGACAGTATGAATATACTTAATGCCACTAAACAGTACCCTCCAATGGTTAAAATGGTAGATTCTGTTATGCACATTTTGCCACAATTTTAAAAAATGGCTATGTTGAGTCAATTAAGTTACAAAGGGCAGTTAAGCATATAACATTACCATAAAGTGCCTACTATTCCAAAACAAACTCTATTATTAAAGTAGAAAATTATAACTCCATTAAAACAAATAAACGGGAAAACTATTAGATAAACCATTTCACTTTTTCTAGGCTTACATATCCATTCTGTATTACATTCCCCAGAAGGAAAACCATAGCTTTTTATTTATTTATTTTGAGAAAGAGCGTGAGTGGGGGAGGGGCAGAGACAGACTCCAAAGCAGGCTGGCAGCGGGGTGTGAGGCTCAATCCCATGAACCAGGACTTCATGACCTGAGTCAAAATTGGAAGTTGGGTGCTTAACCAACTGAGCCACCAAGGCACCCCAAACCATCACTTTTATTACAAAATTTTTTTTTTACTGTTTATTTATTTTTGAGAGAGGGAGAGAGAGACAGAGCACGAGCGGGGGGAGGGGCAGAGAGAGTGGGAGACACAGAATCCAAAGCAGGTTCCAGGCTCTGAGCTGTCAGCACGAAGCCTGATACGGGGAACCCACGAACAGTGAGATAATGACCTGAGTCAAAGTTGGACTTCGACACCCAAAACCATCACTTTTTACAGAGAAATTACTTCAGCTGACACAATGTTTAGTTTCACTTTGGGCAATATAATTGTATCAATGTGAAGAGCTACAATCATATTGACTTCAGTGTAGATGCAGACAGTATTTTAAAAAATGAGTATGGGGGCAGGGCGCCTGGGTGGCTTAGTTGGTTAAGCGTCCAACTTTGGCTCAGGTCATGATCTCACAGTTCTTGAGTTCTTGAGTTTGGTCCCTGCATCAGGCTCTCTGCTGTCAGTGCAGAGCCCACTTTGGATTCTCTGTCTCCCTCTCCACTTACTCTTTCTCTCTCTCTCTCAAAAATAAATATTAAAAAAAAAAAAAAAAAAGGAAAAAAAACTAGTATGTAAAAAACAAACCAAGAACAAACTAGTATATAAAAATATCTAATAACCAAATAACATTTTAACAGTAGCTTTTTAACATCTAAATATGACATGGGCTCACTTTAAACAAAAAAAATTACAGTCAAAGCAAAAGTAAAAAGCAAAAATAAGTAATTCCATTCCCAGAGATTACCCACTATTAATATACATACCCATCAAGAACTTTGTTCTGTGTTTTCACATGTGCATGTATTTATATTTTAGTTTAACTTCTGTATTAAGTTATTTTTCATGTTATTTTTGAGACAGGGCACGTGAGCAGGGGAGGGGCAGAGAGAGAGAGAGAGAGAGAGAGAGAGAGAGAGAGGGAAAATCTGAAGCAGACTCTGTGCTGTCAGCACAAAGCCCGACATAGGGCTTGAACCCACGAACCGTGAGATCGTGACCTTAACCAAAGTCGGTCCCTCCAGCTGACTGAGCCACCCAGGTGCCACACTTATGTATAAAATTTGATGAAGCAAGTACTGATGCTTACAAAGTATACAAAAGAGACATTACATTACCTTGCCCCTCCCACCTTCTGCCAATATATATATATATATATATATATATATATATATATATATATATATATATATTTTTTTTTTTTTTTTTTTTTTTTTTTTTTTTTTTAAATAAAAAAGGATTTCTTACTTGGGGCAGGCAGCCCACCACTGGATCGTTTATATTTGCTCTCCTTTAAAATGGATGTAATTTTGTATAAATGACGAAAACCTGTTTTGCATTCAGAGGCAAAAATAAATTCAATTTCATCTTCATGACTTTGGGGAAAAACATGAAAGATGTCATGGATCTGTAAAATGAATAGCTGAATTTACTACACACATTAATGAAAATACTGCACAAACAATTCAATTAAGTTAGAGAAAGAAGAATTGATAAATACATTCTGAAATATAAGCAACTGACAGTGCTGGGGGTAATGTATATTTATGATACAGATTTTGCCTGGGCCCTTCAAATTTATCTCACTTTAGACATAGACTTCCTCCTTTGAGAAATAAATGTTTCCAAAAGGTGAAAAAAGAAAAATACGACCAAAAGCTTTTCTTACTCACCATCTCTGTAATCCTTTGAAACTCAGCATGAGGTTTAATTATACAAATCTTATTATAGAATCTTATTATTCTTTTTTTTATTTTAAAGATTTTATTTGTTCATGTAATCGCTATACCCAACATGGGGATTGAACTCACAACCAGGAGATCAAAAGTCACATGCTCCACCAACTGAGCCAGCCAGGGGCCCCTTATTACTTACTCTAATTCAAAATCTTACTACTTTTCTTTTCCAAAGAGAAATATTTTAACAGTTGAAGGGTGAATCATATGAAGCCTGTATTCATCCAGGGAGTGATCTGGCTTTATTAATTTTGTATCTTGTTTAAATTTTTTCCACTAAATTGGAAAATTGGTAAATTTTAGTACAGTCTGCCAACTTAGGAGAGAAAGTCTTTTCCAGACCTCTACTGAGGTCCTCCTGAGAAGCACTCATGAGGCTGTTTTCAATACCTCATGTGTCCAGGAAAAGGGGAAATTTGTAGCCAAGGAAATGTCATTTCAATGACATCTACTTTCTATCTATAAGCCATTCCATTCTGGAACCATCATTCCAATTTGAAATGTTCAAACTTAGCAAATAACATTCATGGTTACTTGAATTTAAAAAATTCATTTTGACAGTTTGCTATAAAACTTCACTTGCTTTAGCATTCTGAGAAAATATTCAACCAAGTACAGGAAAACATACATTTATCCAGATGTCTGTTGTTTCTTCATAGATAATCAGTGGCGTCACAGAGTCAGGCACCGACTCGATGAGTCTCTGTCTTTCCATGGCATCATCTTCTACTGGGATAAATAATTCAGGTGAGATCAACACTATCTGTAGGCGAGTTTGGGAGCGATCTAGTAGAATGGACCAAGCACTATTTAAACAAACAAAACAAAAAAGCACCAAAAATAAAGCAGGCTCTCAGAAAATGAATATTCCCTTACTCTCTCCCCTGGTACCCATCAGTTATTTCTGTAATCACATTAAAGAATTGCTTTAAAAGATATTAAATTATCACCTACAAATGGCCAATTAGAAGTATTAGCTTACTCTATATTTATTTTTTAAAGTTAAGCTTGAATAAAGCTTTTTTTAAAACTGGTTTTCTTTAAACTCCTAAAACCACAACCAGCCTGTGAAATTGTTTTCTCCCTTTAGTGTCACCAATTGCCAGCCTTGTGAAACTCCTGTTGTCTACCTTAGGAACTATATGCAACCATCTTCACATGAAACTCTACAAAAATTTTTGCTTAAATTATTAAAAAAGAAAAAAAAGAACACACCCTTACATGTGAGTCCTAAAGTCATACAATTTAACCACAAAAAAACATTGAAACCATGAGTGGCTATGTAAGAGAGAGAATTGAAATGCAGTGCCCCTATGCTTATAGGAATAAAAAATCCACAAAGCCACTTAGCTCAGGAAAAATTCTCTGTGCAGAAATAACTACTCTGCAAATTTACATGTGAAGGCATCTCCAACTGAGGGGCAATTTCTAAAGTTCTGGATTCTAAATTATTTGTAAACAAGTGACAATTTAACATACGCACTATTTTCCCTCTGGAGTCCATCCAGCTCTGGCAATATATTCAACTCCTTCAAACAGAATCTCAAAAGGTTGAATCAGTTCCTTATCTATGACATCGATAATCTTTTAAAAAAGAAAAAAAAGGATTCTAGTTACAGAAGACATAGATCAATAACCAGTTTACTAGTCTACTTAAATCATTATCTTTTTTTTTTTTAATGTTTATTTATTCTTGAGAGAGAGACAGACAGAAACAGAGCATGAGTCGGGGAGGGGCAGAGAGAGAGGGAGACCCAGAATCTGAACCAGGCTCCAGGCTCTGAGCTGTAAGCACAGAGCCTGATGCGGGGCTCGAACTCACAAACTGTGAGATCGTGACGTGAGCCAAAGTCGGACTCTTAACCAACTGAGCCACCCAGGCGCCCCTTAAATCATTATCTTTAACAGCATGACAGCTTTTCAGACTTAAGTATTTAAATAGGCATGAGGGATACAGCAAAACTAGCGGTAAGTTGTGGGTTACCTACACTAGTGTACTCTTTATGTCTAACAAAGTTCTAAGAACGAGAATTAGCGCAGTCTAAAAGTCTTTTCCCATGAGTTTACACTGACAGAGCCCTTGCTAATAAGTGGTAACAACAAGTTTTAATCACTTTAGAGTCTAGTATCAAAGAAAAATAATAGTTCCTGATTTCCTATATTTTAGCCTAAAATAGGATTTGTGTAATGTATTAATAAAATGGCCCTTAGTAAGCAAATTTTTTCCTTTAAAAATCTAGCCAACACAGGGGCGCCTGGGTGGCGCAGTCGGTTAAGCGTCCGACTTCAGCCAGGTCACGATCTCGCGGTCCGTGGGTTCGAGCCCCGCGTCAGGCTCTGGGCTGATGGCTCAGAGCCTGGAGCCTGTTTCTGATTCTGTGTCTCCCTCTCTCTCTGCCCCTCCCCCATTCATGCTCTGTCTCTCTCTGTCCCAAAAATAAATAAACGTTGAAAAAAAAAATTAAAAAAAAAAAATCTAGCCAACACAAAAAGTAAGTTTTTTAAAAAAGGGCAAAGGATCTGAATAGATAGTTCTCCAACGAAGATACACAAATGGCCAATAGGCACATGAAAAGATGCTCAACATCATTAGCCATCAGGACAATTTAAGTCAAAATAACAGTGAGATACAATTTCAAACTTACTAGGATGGCTATAATCAATAAGACGAATAAAAGTGTTGATGACGATGTGGAGAGATTGGAAACCTCACACAATGGGAATGTAAAATAGTGCAACCACTTGGGGCAAATAGTCTTGCAGTTCCTCAAAGGTTAAACATATAGCTATCGTGTGACTGAACAATTCTGTTTCTAGGTATCTAACCAAGAGAAGTGAAAAACATACACACACATTCATGGTAGCATTATTCCTAACAGTCAAAAGGTGGAAACAGACTAAATGTCCATAACTGATGAGTAAAGTGTTGGGGCACGTGGCTGGCTTAATTGGAAGAGTGTGCAACTCTCGACGTCAGGGTTTGAGCTCCATGTTGAGTGTAGAGATTACATGCATACATACATACATAAAAACTTAAAGAAAAAAAGCAAGAAAGTGCTGATACATGGTGCAATATAGATGGAGCTTGAAGACAAAATGCTAAGCAAAAGAAACCAGACTAGATACTATATGATTCCATTTATATGAAGTATCCAGAATAGGCAAATCTACAGACAGAAAGTAGATATACTAGTGGTTACCCAGGGTTAAGAGACGTGGGAAGGTTGGAAGGTGATGATTAAGGGATGTGGGGTTTCTTTTTGGGGTGATGAAAATGTTGCACAATTCTGTGAATACACTAAAAGCCATTTTAAACTTGAAATGAGTGAACTGAATCACACTTGAATTATATCTCAATAAAGCTATTAAAACAAAGCCTAGCAGAGAAGACTTTTTTAAGTAATCCTCTGGGCATTCAGCTTGTAAGAATTTGACTATCCAAATGGAAAGCCCCAGGACAAGAGAAATGTGGGACACATCTATCCAACACACAAAGTAAATCACTAGTCAGTACTGCTATTTTAAAAATATTGATCTGGAATTAACAATGGTAAAGAGAAAAAACTTTTGAAAGAGTGGTAAATATGCCTATCCCCATATTCCTATCTTGAGAACCAGCAAAAAGTTTTCAAAGCAGAAAATTAGGTCAACCTGAAACTGATGGTCCACAAATGTCTCAGCAAGTGAAACAAGTCCAAAAAATTAAAGAGTGAATCTAAGATATCTACGAGACTGACCAAAGGACAAAAAAGTCAACTCCACATTTTATACTTACCCTTCCTTCAGCATCAATCATTATTTCTGACATCTTAAAGGTGACTTTTGGATTTGCTGTGCCTTTAGAAAGAGATAGAAATGAACAGTAATGCAGATGCAAAATTATTCAAACAAATTTTGCCAGATCAATCCCCTTTACACTTTGTTTAAGTCGGGAACTTGGTAGAGTCAGGGCTTTATTGTATAAGAATCTCAGAACTCCATCTCAAATTCATAATTTTCACCATTGGTATATAAAAAAAAAAGAGGTTAAAAACATCAAGAGTAGGTATGAAATAAAGAAAGGAAATGCTGTATCATTTTGTAATTAAATACTATAAACGGGGTTGCCTGGGTGGCTCAGTTGGTTGAGCATCGCCTCTTGGTTTTGGCTCAGGTCATGATCTCATGGTTGGTGGGACAGAGCCCTGCGTTGGGCTCTGTACTGACTGCGTGGAGCCTGCTTGGGATTCTCTCCCCCTATGCTCTCACCCCTCCCCTGCGCTCTCTCAGAATAAATAAACTTTAAAAAATTGCTATAAACAGCAAAATGGGAAAAAATTACTGATTTATTAAGAACATAATCCCTTAAAAATCTTTATTTCCTAGCAAAGACACCTTTTTATTCATTCCTTGAAGTAACCAACCAGCTTTGTGCACTTCCCAACCTTTGAAAAAAATTTAAAAAAGATCAGCCTGTAATTAAAAAATCTACTTCAGGGGCACCTGGGTGGCTCAGTTGGTTAGGTGGCCAGCTCTTGATTGTGGCTCAAGTCATGATCTCGTGTTTCTTGAGTCCGAGCCCTGCACTGGGCTCCACACTGTTATAGTGTGGAGATTCTCTCTCTGTCCCCTCTCTCTGCTCTTCAGTGTGCATGCTTTCCCTCAAAATAAATAAATAAACTTAAAAAAATTTTTTAATTTTTCTTCTGTGACACTTAATGAACAACCCACTTTTACTAAGTCTGTAAATGATCAATGTTGACCATACCTTTGGATGACTGCAGAATGAATCTTGTTTGGAAAGCAGAAATGAGTGAATATAAATGCCAATGGAATATAGTACCTGTTTTAGGATAACGGAATGAATCTGCCCTCCTTGTTTCCAACATAGGGGATGTAACATGAATAATTTCCACCTCAGATTCATCATTTTCTTCATACAAAATTCTAAGAATTTTGCTGCCACTGGGAGCTTAAAAGGAATTTAAATATTGTAAATTTAGAAGAACTGTTCCATAGAGTAATCACAACTGACCATTTCCTCTAGTAGTATATTTCCCATAGTGAAAAATAATTTATGTATAAAATATACTGCATTTTGTGTACGAAACGATCACTAGCCTTTGTACTAAGAAGGTGAATTATTGTTAAATCACTTTTGCTGGTTAAGAGTTACTCCTTTTGGAAGGCAAAACCTGAAGATACTTATGTACATATATATATATATTTTTAAAATTTTAGGTAGGCTTCATGCCCAACATGGGGCTTTAACTTATGACCCTGAGATCAAGAGTCACATGCTCTACAGAATGGCACCCAGACTGCGAGCCAGGCACCCCTGTACATATACATCTTTAAACAGCAAAGGGGTGCCTCGGTGGTTCGGTTAAGCATCCTATTCTTGATCTCTGCTCAGGTCTTGATCTCAGGGTCGTGAGTTCAAGTCCCAAGTTGGGCTCCATGCTGGGTTCCATGCTAGGGGTGGAGCCTACTTTAAAAAATTAAAAAATTCAAAAAAAAAAAAAACAAAACCAGCAGAAACACATCTGTGAAGGTCTTCAGTCCCTGCGTACCTTAAAATGCATTCCATGTTGAAAAGTGAATTACTTAATTATAACATTTCCTTTGATAAAATAGATGCAACTTAAAGAGTTCAGTTTTCTCTTAATAGTTACTCTAATTCATGTAAAATCTTGTTCTAACAAACACAATTATGGCAAACATTTTACATATTAAAATTAAATGTCCAAATCTAAGACATGGCTTAAAAATAAGTATTTTTAATAGTCCCTTAGAGAAGTGTTTAAAATACGAGCTGCTAGGATGCTCCTTCAGTGCAGCATGAGACTCTTGATCTTGGGGTCGTGAGTTCAAGCCCCACTTTGGGTGTAAAGCTAACTTAAAAAAAAAAAACACAAAAGCTAGCTGCAAATAATTACTATGTCATGAAATGTATTAATGGGTAATAACCAGCATTTAAAATGTATAATGAACAAAAAAAATACAATATAAGAGTGACTATCACATAAGGATAAATATTGCTCCATGAAATTTCAGTTTTTGTATATAATACATATATGAATTGTTAGGCTAGAATGTAAAGCAAATTTCTAAGTGGATCAAGGACAAAAAAATCTGAAAGCCACTGCTTCACGAGATCTGCTTCTCGGGCAGTAAACACTTGTGAATTCACCCAGAAAAAGGAGGAATTTGTGTCCTTTTTTCTGATCCATTCATGCACTAATTTGGTCATATGCTCACGTAGACTCTCTAGTCAATCCTACATTTTTATAACAATGCATTCAGGTGTAGTATTTTTTATTTTTCCACCAATGTTGCCAGCAAGATCAGCTTCTAGGAGAAAAAGCGGTAAAGAGTTGAAGGACCTGAGGTACTGAACTGCAATGGAATTATTTTTATTAGAATTCATTATGGTGGGATATAGCCTGTGTATTTTAAATAACTACTGGTAGGATCCAATTTTCAAGACTTCATAAGCTACTATTTAGGACTCAGAATCTATGCACTTAACTAACTGGGAGTTAAATCTCATAATACTTTGATTTACAATATTTTGAACTCCCTTACTTGTTTCAGCTTCTGGACACCACCAGTACCCAGAGTATCTATCAAATTCTTCTTGAAGAACAAAGGTAGCAACTCCAGCAGATCTGGGATCTTCTTCCATGTTGGCTAGCTCTAGACAAACATAAAAGGCAAAATCACCACAGGAAATTCTCTATCTTTTCATAGATACTAAGCACAATGATTTAGTTTATTGTGAAATGCAGCTGTAGTACAGTGGTGAACTCTGGAACTAAATGGACTGGATTTAAATCTGAGCTCCATCATTTACTAACTGACTGACCTTGGATAAATCACCCAACCTCATTCACCGCAGTGTCCCATTTGTAAATGGGGTTGTTAGAATTAAATGAGTTAATTCACATAAAGCACTTAGAACAAAGCCTGAGCCAGAACATAAATGTTGGTTATTTCCCCATTTAGCTGGGGTCATAGGAAACAAGAATACATGTAGAGTGTCACAGTGATTTGTATCTTCTACACAGAAAAGTCCAACTTTAGACCTAGAATGGCTCTTACAGATCAGGTAATTCATCACTCTTCCTCCCCTTCTTCCATTCAACCAGAACATCTCAGCTTTCATCTGTTTTACACTTTCCAGCAAATAGTTTACAGCATATAATTTGAAGGGAACTCCTGCTTTAAAACTAAACCCCCCAGTGGGGTGCCTGGGTGGCTCAGTTGGGTAAGCATGCAACTTTGGCTCAGGTAATGATCTTGTAGTCCGTGAGTTTGAGCCCCACATTGGACTCTTTGCTATCAGCATAGAGCCTGCTTTGGATCCTTTGTCTCCCTCTCTCTCTGCCCCTCCCCCACTGGTTCAATAAATAAATAAATAAAACCTCCCCAAACCATGAAGCCATAATTTTTAAAGATTTCATGACATGGAGAAATGTTTACAATGTAATTGAATTTTAAAAAGCCATATTACTAAATGGCATGTACACTATAATTTCATTTAAAAAATGTTAAACATATATTTTATTTTTTATTTGAGAGAGAGAGAGAGAGAGAGAGAGAGAGAGAGAGAGAGAGAGAGAGAGAGAAAGAACCTCAAGCAGACTCCATGCTCAGTGTGGAGCCCAACACAGGGCTTGATCCCATGACCTGAGTTGAAATCAAGAGTTGGGACTGAGCCGAGTGAGCCACCCAGGCACTCCCCAACACTTTATTTCTTAATTTTTTTAAATGTTTATTCATTTTTGAGACAGAGAGTGACAAAGCATGAGCAGGGGAGGGGCAGAGAGAGGAAGACACAGAATCTGAAGCAGGCTTCAGGCTCTGAGCTGTCAGCACAGAGCCTGACGCAGGGTTCAAACTCATGAAGCATGAGATCGTGACCTGAGCCGAAGTCGGATGCTTAAACCAACTGAGCCACCCAGGCACCCCATCCCCAATATTTTAAAATGCTTGTTTCCGGGTAGTTGAACATTTGACTCTTGATTTCGGCTCAGGTCATGATCCCAGGGTGGCAGGATAGAGCCCCTTGTCAGTCTCTGCACTGGGCGTAGAGCCTGCTTGAGATTCTCTCTTTCTCTCCCCATCTGCCCCTCTCCCCAGCCTGCGCTCTCTCTCTAAAAAAAAAAAAAAAATGTTGGGGATATAAATCAAAATGTGGTTCTCTCCAAGTAATGAGACAGACTATGGACAAGCATTTTTTAAATTGCTTTATAATTTACAAAATCTTAGGTATATATATTTGTGATAAATGTATACACTTGTGTAACCACACCTCATCAAGACAGAATATTTCCAACACCTAGGATGTATTTTCATGTCTCTTCTCAGTCAATGCCCATTATCACCCCAGAAGCAACCAATGATCTGATTTCTATCATCATAGGTTAGTTCTGCATATTCTAAAATATCACATAAGTGAACTCATACTTTGCTTTTTGAAATTCATCAATGTTGTTACAGATATCAATAATTCACTTCTGTTAATTGCTGGGTAGTATTCTATAGTATATCACAGTTCCTTTATCCATTCACCTGTTAATGGGTTATCTGGGCTACTTCTAGTTATTGGCAACTATGAATAAAGATGTTAATCTTTCTTGTATAGGGATCTTTGTGGGTGTATGCTTTCATTTCTCTTGAATCAGGACCCAGGAGTGGAATGCCTGGGTAGTATGGTAAGTGTTCATAAGAAACTGCCACAGTTTTCCAAAGTACTTGTATTATTTTATATTCTTACTAGCAATGGATGAAAGTTCCTTTCTAGTATTTGTGTTCAGAAATAATCTTTTTCACTGTAGCCAGTCTAGTAAGTGTATGGTAATACCTCATAGTGATTTCAATATTATAAACCAGGTTCAATGTATTATTTTTGCTTATCTGTATTTTCTATATATTGTCTGAAACAAATATGCAAAATGAACCCATAATCTGCTACCCAAAAATTTGAGTCCAGAAGTGTTTGGAACTCAGAATTTAGGTGATTTTTCATATATATTATATATACCTACCATAAAATTATATAACATCTCCAGCAGGGGAATCAAATAAACTGTAACTGAATACACCAATATTCCTACAGCAAACTTATGAATAGACACGCTAAGTAGGATTAAGATTATAAATATCCTCAGGTCAGTTCAGGTCAGATTTTGCCACCAAATGAGTTTTAGCACCAAGCCAGTGAAAAGTAAGCTCAGTTTTTAAGAGTTTTTTGAATTTTGCAGTGAATGATACAGCCAAAACCAGTGTTCAGTTTTCCTGGATCTTTAAACTACCCCAAAGGTGTATCCACGCTACTGTTTCATATTTTGTTCCCTTTAGATGTGAGAACAGGTACCACTCATTTTTATCTCCCTTTCACTGACTACAGACCTCAATTATTAAGAGTTATTTATTAAATGAATAAAAGCTATCGCTTTGTTCGTCTGATACATCATTTGATAGTAGAGGCTGGTACTGTATTACTTTAACATTCCTTTATCATACCAGGCAGAAAATAAACACATGCACTTGCTCATTGACTAAACTCACCTACAAGCAGACTTTCACTTGGAAACTTATTGTGAATAAGAGGAGTAAGAGTGAAGACACTTACTTTGTATTTACTTTTCTATTGAAACTAACACACTGCACTTACCATGTATCAGACACCATCCTACGCACTTCACAAATATTAACTCATTAAAATCTCCTAACAGTACTATAATGACCTGCCCTTTTAGATATGGAAACTGAGAGGTTAAATAACTTACTCAAGGTCACAGAACTAAAAACTGGTAGATCTGGAACCCAAACTCAGCTCTCTGGTTCTAGACTATATCTTTAACTAGTACACTAATCTTGAAAATGATAAACATATCACAACCTACATGCACAGAAAGGAAAAATAATAAAAACAATACTATAGCATCACACAGGGCTCCGGTGCTCTCTACTTTACATTCTGTCAATCCTCACCATAATCCTGTGTGCAAAACAATGCTACAGAAGAAAAAATAGACTTAAAAAATTCCTTAATTCTATCAGTTACTGTCAGAACTTTGTAATCCCAGACTCAAGTACAATAACTAGTATGTAGTGAGTGTTCAATGTCTGTTGAAAGCATGAACAAATGGCTAGGATTTCCAACCCAGATTTACGAATCACCGACCTAATCCTTCCATTGCCACTAGTAGCTGTTCTGATTCCCAGACTCCAAATGGAGACCCATTAAACACCAAAACATGTACTTTTCACTTAAAAACTTCCCTACTCCACCCCCTTTTAACTGATGTTCTAGTTTTAGATCATTAAACCTAGATCATTTCAACAGTCAACTTTTGGTGTTCCTGTCTCTAGTCCTGTGCTTTTCAAATATAACTTTCACAAAGTATCCAAAACAATTTATCTATCATATGACTCTGCCCATACCACCCAACTGATAAAAATGTTTCAGTGGACCCCCATATCATTCGAGAGACCCTGTTGATTTACACGAGATACAGGTTACCCCTGTCTTGGCTCTTTTTATCTGCCAGCCTTACTTTTCCCTTCTTCTTGACTCATACCTTACACTTTAGGAACCATCAGATTGCTTTAACTCCTCACAAACATCACTTTCTGCATCAAGACCTTTCTCATGTGGTCCCCTCACCTGGAGTGTACAGGCTAATGTGTACTCGTATCTAAGATGAGTTTAGGTGCCAGTTAGGTGTCATCTCTTCTGGGAAGCCCTTCCTGAACACTACCCTCACTGATGCTCTTATAACACCCTATGTTTGCTTATCACTGTTTTATCATTCATGTAGTTTCCTTGAGGGCCTGGGTTATGTCTTATTCAACTCTGTATTCTTAGTTCCTGCCGCATTACCTGGCACACAGGAACTTAATGTATTTTTCTTGACTGAATAGTTAGAACAGGTTTCTTGACTCCTAATTCAGTGTTCTTTCTACCAATGTAAATTGTTCAGGAAAAGGCTTCTTCTATAACACTGATTATCCTAATAATGAAAAAAATATTTGTTGTCAATACACTATTGTATTCTAAAATAATTTATTAAGAAAGATGCCCAGGGATGCCTGGGTGGCTCAGTTAAGCATCCAACTCGATTTCAGCTCAGGTCATGATCTCATGGTTCATGAGTTCAAGCCCCATGTCAGGCTCCACACTGACAATGCAGAGCCTGCCTGGGATTCTGTGTCTTTCTCTCCTTCTGCCCCTCACCTGCTCACTCCCTCTCTCTCAAAATAAATAAATAAACATTAAAAAAAAAAAAAAAGATGCCCAATAAATCAGATTTGTGAACATCAGATTAAGCAAGAGTTGAACAAATGAATTTTTAAAATTTTATTTATTATTATTTTTTTAATGTTTTATTTATTGGGGCTCCTGGGTGGCTCAGTCGGTTAGGCGTCCGACTTCAGCTCTGGTCACGTTCTCAAGGTTCGTGAATTTGAGCCCTGCTTCTGGCTCTGTGCTGACAGCTCAGAGCCTGTAGCCTGCTTCAGATTCTGTGTCTCCCCCTCTCTCTGCCCCTCCCCCACTCACACTCTATCTTTCTCCATCTCTCAAAAATGAATACATGTTAAAAAAAATTTTTTTTAATGTTTTATTTATTTGGTGGAGGGAGGGGCAAAGAGAGGGGGACAGAGGATCCAAAGTGGGCTCTGTGCTGACCAGCTGACAGCAGCGAGCCTGATGTGGGGCTTGAACTCAAGAACCATGAGATCATGACCTGAGCTGAAGTCAGACACTCAACAGACTGAGCCACCCCAGCACCCCTGAACAAATGTTTCACTATGAAACTTACTAACTTTAAGTTGTTTCATGTGTTCAAAGAAAAAGCAATACACTATTTCCCATATGTCATTTGTATGAAAGCTTTAGAGGAAAACATTCACATCTTTAGAGGAAAACAAAGCACATCTGTGCTTTGAGTAGCGCTTAGTATTACTATAATCACTTAATGAAAATTAAATATTTCCATAATACACACAGTTCTACAAAGTGTTGTTTTTCCTATTATGACAAAATAACTAAGTAGCCTCTCCAAAAGAGGGAGATAAATTTTTGGTGTATATTAGGTCTTTGTTTCCCAAAAACAAGATTAATTTTTTAAATTGAAATTTGATTTTAATGAGAACCATTTTGGGGTAATTCTGGCAGTCTTAGTAAGCTAAAGGAACAATCATGTCAGAGGCATTACTGTTGTGCTTTCTGAAAATGAACATTCAAACAAGGTAGCGTTTTGCATGTGGTAAGTACTATGTATCCTCTGTACTTTTTTATTAATTTTAAAGATTTGAATTTAAAATATGAAGGCCAGCCACCTTGCCTCCATTTCATAAAGTAAGCAAGAGCAAAATTTTAAAAATATTTTTCAGAAAAGCAGATTTGCAGAACTATGTGTTACCATTGTGCACATAGGTGAGCCTTCTTTCTTCTCTGGTTACAATGTTGGATATCCAAATATCATTGCTGTGTATAAAAGCAATCCAGTCTGGATCAGCCGGGCATAATTTAGGATCCATACGAATGTTGGGACAACTAGTCTCTACTAAATTTGGCCGTAAGGGTTGTTGCTAGAAAAGAAAAAACATTTTTAGGAAAGTATCAGGCTGATACATACATACTCATTTGCCGACACCCTTCAATGAAAAAGAATTCCAAGTAAAATGTCAACTATGATAATTGCTCCTCAGAAAAATTCACTTTTGGGGCGCCTGGGTGGCTCAGTTGGTTGGGCAGCTGACTTCGGCTCAGGTCATGATCTCACAGCTCATGAGTTTGAGCCCCACATCAGGCTCTGTGCTGACAGCTCAGAGCCCAGAGCCTGCTTCAGATTCTGTCTCCCTCTCTCTCTACCCCTCCCATGCTCATGCTCTGTCTGTCTCTCTCTCTCTCTCAAAAATAAATAAACATTTAAAAAAATTTATAAAAAAGAAAAATACACTTTTGCATTCCTTAACTTATAAGGACAGACTCATTTTTTTTTTTTTTTTTTACTATAAATTAGAAAGCTAAGGGTAATAGGACAGTAAAGACAATTTAAGGGCACTTCATAAATTTTGTTGTCCATACCTGTTTAATGGAGTAATTATTGTTTGTTAAATACTTTTATTAAGCACTTATTTATTGAATATTTATTAAATATTTCAAATTAATTTTACCAATATAAAACAGTTTGCTCAAAAAGATACAACAGGGGCGCCTGGGTGGCTCAGTCGGTTGAGCGTCCGACTTCGGCTCAGGTCACGATCTCACGGTCCGTGAGTTCGAGCCCCGCGTTGGGCTCTGGGCTGATGGCTCAGAGCCTGGAGCCTGCTTCCGATTCTGTGTCTCCCTCTCTCTCTCTGACCCTCCCCCGTTCATGCTCTGTCTCTGTCTCAAAAATAAATAAACGTTAAGAAAAAAATTAAAAAAAAAAAAAAAAAAAAAAAAAAAGATACAACAAAAGCCAGAATCATACAATTTTAACAAAAGGTCTAATACCATGTAAAAAATTGTCTGGACTAAAACCAAACATTTAAAAACCATTTATTAAGATGAATTAAGCTGGGGTGCCTGGGTGGCGCAGTCAGGTCGGCTCCGGTTATGATCTCATGATTCAGGAGTTCAAGCCCCACATCGGGCTCTGTGCTGATGATGCAGAGCCTGCTTAGGATTCTGTCTCTCCTCTCCTCCTCTCTGCCCCTCCCTTGCTTGTGGTGTCTCTCTCTCTCTCAAAATAAATAAACAGAACTTAAAAAAAAAAAAGAATTAAGCTTTTAGGGGAACCAAAAATAGATTGCCTTGTGATAACATTATCTTCCAAGATCCCCCTCAGCGTTTACTCAGAAAATGGGCATTGCCCTTTACCATATCTTCCTATAGAGCAAGGGTCTTTAGCGTTTAAAAAATTGCATATTAATGTCAGTGTAAAAAGGATTAACTCTTAACACTGGAAACTAATGCCCATTTATCTTGTTTTCTTTACTATTAAATTTTTCACTTGGTGGGTAAATACAATTTTTTGGTTTAATTACCTTCCTGATTTGGATGCAAACAGCCTTTAGGATTTAACAGATTTAACAAGTAGTAACACCAACTTACAGTAAATCCTTGTGGCCCTCCATCTTTTACATGATAAATTCCACTACCAGCTTGAAAGAGAAATGTTCCACTTCCTTGGTGATAATCATAAGAAGCAATTCCAACGGTTCCAATGCGTTTTCTTTCTCTTAATAGTTCTTCTTCTCGAGAATACATTCCATAGTCCAGTGTTGCCTAATGCAAAAGGAAAGAGAAGTCACCTATTTGGTCTTCTGAAAGCTTGCTTTTTGCTTTTAGCAAAAACTTTCCACTGAAATCCTAGTATCTCCCATACTATTGAGTCTACATGTTGAGGGGGTCTAAAACGTGTCAGCAACTTTAAGCAAACTAATTCCAAGAAGTCTGTGGAAAGATTTCCTGGTATAGGATCTCTAGATGATTACTGCATACATTAGAGAACAAGAATTGTCTTATC
Organism: Felis catus; assembly: GCF_018350175.1. Taxonomy (NCBI): domain Eukaryota; kingdom Metazoa; phylum Chordata; class Mammalia; order Carnivora; family Felidae; genus Felis; species Felis catus. The sequence goes on along the minus strand of NC_058373.1, from coordinate 39,663,774 downwards.
ACCTTGGCTTGGCATTCTAGATCTTCTACAACCTAACTGAGCAGTGATGCACGTAGTTAAGAGCACAGACTGTGAAACCAAGTGGTTTGAATCTAGGCTTTGACCCTCAATAGAAGTCTGACTTTGGGAAGTGGCTTAATTTCTTCAAAAGTAATTTTCCTCACTTTTAAAATAGTTTTGTTATCATCTACTTCGGCTTTGTGAAGATTAATTTAGATAAAACATATCAAGTGTTTAATACAATGATTGGCATAGAGTTAAGTTCTCAAGTATCAGCTGTCATTAATACTTTTCCAACACATCTATTAATACTCTTCTAATAAAATCCTAGATTAGGCTTGTCACATCACTGACATAAAACCCAACATATGAGGTTCTGCCTCCTGGCCCTTGTTCCACTGTCCTCCTTTGAAAGGCTATTTTTCTTTCATCCAAGTTTTACCATTATCCCAAAACCTTAGCTCTAATTTAACCTTGGCAAGGAAATTTTCCTGATCCACTATGGGGTACAGGGATTTCTTCTGTGAAACTGATATAAGAGTTACTACCTCTTTTACTTATTTGGCCATGGTACTGTTTTTCACTTTTTTTTTTTTTTTCAGTATTTCCGACCAGAAATAGTTAAAACAAACAAACAACTTAAGACCAGAATCTGTGTCATTTCGTTTTCCTACCTGCACGATCTGTTAACATCTCTCTCAAAGACCGTTTGTAACTAATGATTGATAATGATAATAATTTCCTAAGCTAGAAATATTATTTGATAGAGGTATAAAATTTAAAAAGGAATATAAAGAAAACAAATTTAGTAAGTGCTAACAAAAAAAATTACATCCACATTTTCCCTAAGAGCTCTTTATACTTTATTTGATATGATAAATAAGGAAGGCAGACATGGTTTCTGCTATCAAAGAGTGATACCTTAAAAAGGAATCTAGATTGAGTTTATTGGCAGGAATGTATCACTCCAAAACTAAGCTAGCACAATGAGAGTAAACATTGCTCAAGAACGGCAAATACATGTGCGTACTTGCAAATCTAAAACAAGGTTAGGTGAGGTTAAAAATGAAACACCCTGGGAATCTTGCTAAAAACCCATCTAGTTTTTTGTATTCTTTGTATCTATCACTTTTTAGTGAATATTTAATTACATATATATACATTCGTACCTGTGTGTGTTAGACTCTAAAAGAAAAAACTAGCAAATTCAATGAACATATAGTTTTATTAATTCTGATCTCTTTGTTTTAAATATCTGTTAAAACTGTTTCCATTGAAGCCTAGAGCAATTCTGAGAATATGATCATATTTTAATTTCTCCCTTCCTATTCTCCCTGAATGTCACTGGACGTGGGCCATATTTAATATATCTTAAAGTTTAATAATCAGAACACAAGACATTTCAGAGCTAAGAAATTATCTCACAAGAGAACTCTGTACTCATAACTTGGTAACTACAAATTTGGTTATTTGAAAGAATAACAAGGAAGATGATAAAAATAAGCAGGAAAAAGATCAATTACAGGGAACAAGGTTAGCTCTCCAAGACATTAAAAAATTAAAACATGAATAAACAGAATGAACAATGGCAATGGTACAGAAGAGAAAATCTAAAATAGAAAGCTGAATATAGAAGTTTGTAAGAAAACAATGGTACGAAAAGGTGAGACTTTTAAAATCAGTGATTACTGATTTAAATTTTAAATCAGAATTACTGCATAGCCATATGCAAAAAGATAACCATGGATCCACTTGTCACATATTCCAAAGAGGTCAGAGATTTAAATGTTAAAAATGAAACCAACTTCCGCTTTTAGCCAAGATGGAGTAACAGGGACTAGGCTTATCCTCCCACCTGAAACAACTGAAAAACTGAACAAAATATATGAAATAATGTTTTTAAGACACTGGACATTAGACAACAAAGGACAGTGATCTCTGAGAAATGGGAACCAAATGAGGTGAGCATTACGGTTGTCCCAGCTAACTGCTCTGACAGTTTACAGATGTTGGCACAAGAAGGGTTAGTCAATGGATCAAAGAAGAAATCACAAAGGAAATCAGAAAATACTTTGAGATAAATGAAAACACTGTATCAAAACTTAAAGCATGCAGCAAAAGCAGTGCTGAGAGGGAAATTTGTAACTCTAAGTATCTGCATTAAAAAAGAGATCTGGGGCACCTGGGTGGCTCTTGATTTTGGTCCAGGTCATGATCTCATGTCTTGTGGGATCGAGCCCCGCACTGGACTCTGTGCGGACATCGTGGAGCCTGCTTGCTCTCTCTTTCCCTCTCTCTGCCACTCCCCTGCTCACATACACATGTGCCCACTCTCTCTAAATAAATAAATAAACATTAAAAAAATTAAACTTAAAAAAAAAGAGAGAGAGAGAGATCGGGGCATCTACTGGCTCAGTAGAGCATGCAACTCTTGATCTCAGGGTTGTAGGTTCAAGACCCATGTTGGGTATAGAGTTACTTAACAATAAAAATATTAAAAGAGAGAGAGAGAGAGATCTGAAATCAATAACCTATCTTCCACCTTAAGACACTAGAAAGAAAGAGCAAACTAAATCCAAAGCAAGTAGAAGTGAGAAAATATTCTAAAATAAACTGGAAATAAAATACAGAATAGAAAAACAACAAAGCCTAACGAACCAAAAGTTGGTTATTTGAAAAGATCAAATTTAGCTAAAATGAAGAAGGGTCATTTTGAATGATCTTAAAGAGATTAAAAAAAAAAGATTATGAGGGAACGATATAAACAATTCTATGCCAACAAATTCAATAATGTAGGTGAAATGACTGAACTCCTAGAAACACAAAGCATCAAAAGTGACTCAAGAAGAAACAGAAAATCTGGGAACGCAAGCTGGTGCAGCCACTCTGGAAAACAGTATGGAGGTTCCTCAAAAAACTAAAAATAGAACAACCCTACAACCCAGCAATTGCACTACTAGGCATTTATCCAAGGGATACAGGTGTGCTGTTTCGAAGGGACACATGCACCCCCATGTTTATAGCAGCACTATCCACAAAAGCCAAAGTATGGAAAGAGCCCAAATGTCCATCGATGGATGAACAGATAAAGAAGATATGGTATATATATATACGATGGAATGTTACTCGGCAATCAAAAAGAATGAAATCTTGCCATTTGCAACTACGTGGATGGAACTGGAGGGTATCATGCTAAGTGAAATTAGTCAGAGAAAGACAAAAATCATATGACTTCACTCATATGAGGACTTTTAAGAGACAAAACAGATGAACATAAGGGAAGGGAAACAAAAGTAATATAAAAACAGGGAGGGGGACAAAACAGAAGAGACTCACAAATATGGAGAACAAACTGAGAGTTGATGGAGGGGCTGTGGGAGGGGGGATGGGCTAAATGGGTAAGGGACACTAAGGAATCTACTCCTGAAGTCACTGTTGTACTATACGCTAACTAATTTGGATGTAAATTTAAAAAAATAAAAAATAAAAAAAAATAATAAAAATAAGAGAAATAATTAGAAGCAAAAAAAAAAAAAGAAGAAGAAGAAACAGAAAATCAAAACAGACCTCTAATGAGTACAGGTTAGGTCAGGATTCAAAAAACTACCCACAAAAAGCCCAGGACTAGATGACTTTACTGATGAGTTCTACAGAAAGAATGAACACCCATCCTTCTCAAACTCTTGGACGAAACACTTTCCAACTCATTTAATGAAGTGAGTATTACCCTGACATCAAAACCAGACCAAGACATCACAAAAAAAATAAATAAATAAAACTACAGACTAACATGCCCTAGGACTATAGATGCAAAAATCCTCAATAAAATACTGGCAAACTGAATATAGCAGGATATTAAAAGAATTATATATGAACAGGTGGGATTTATCCCAGGAATGTAAGCTTGGTTCAACATATAAAAACCAATCAATTGATATTAATACAATAACAAGGGAAAAAGTGATCTTCTCAATAGACACAGAAAAATCACTTGACAAAAGCTAACACCATTTCATGATAAGTGTTCAACAAATTCGGAATAGAAGGGAAATTTTTCAATCTGATAAAGGGCATCTATAAAAAATCCATAGCTAAATCAGTCTCAAAGGGAAAAAACAGAAGTTTTCTCCTCAAGATCAGGAAAAAGAAATGATGTCTGCTTTTACCACCACTATTTACCAGGTACTAGAGGTTCTAGCTAGGGTTAGAAAGGAAGAAGAAAAACATCTCTATTTAGAGATGACATGATGGGGGCGCCTGGGTGGCTCAATCGGCTGAGCGTCCGACTTCGGCTCAGGTCATGATCTCACAGCTTGTGAGTTCAAGCCCCGCATCGGGCTCTGTGCTGGCAGCTCAGAGCCTGGAGCCTGCTTCGGATTCTGTGTCTCCCTCTCTCTCTGCCCCTAACCCATTCGCATTCTGTCTCTGTCTCTCTGAAAAATAAATAAACATTAAAAAAAAATAAAAAAAATAGAGATGACATGATGTTATATGTGAAAAACCCTAAAACAACCTACAAAAAGTATTAGAGCTAATAAAATGACGTCAGCAAAGTTACAGAATACAAGATTGATATACAAATATCAGCTGCATTTCTGTACACTAGTAATGAACAGTATGAACATGAAATTAAGAAAATAACTTCATCAAAGGGGTGCCTGGGTGGCTCAGAGGGTTAAGCCTCAGACTTCGGCTCGGGTCATGAACTCACAGTCTGTGAGTTCACGCCCCGTGTTGGGCTCTGTGCTGACAGCTCAGAGCCTGAAGCCTGCTTCGGATTCTGTGCCTCCCTCTGTCTCTGCACTTCCCCCGCTCACCCTCTGTCTCTCTCTGTCTCTCAAAAATAAACATTAAAAAATTAAATAAAAAAATAACTTCATCTAAAATATCCTCAAAAAGAATAAAATACTTAGGAATAATTTTAACTGAAGAAGTACAAGCGTAGAACACTATTTAAGTAAAATAAACATCTAAATAAATGGAAAGCTATCCCATATCCATGAATGGAAAACTTAAGATTATAAAGATGGCAATATACCCCAAATTAATCTAGAGATTCAAAGACTGCCTATCATATCTGCCTTTTTTCCAGGTATAGATGAGCTGATCTTAATAGTATTGATATGGAATTTCAAAGCAATTTTGAAAAAAAGCAACATTGGAGGACTCACGTTTTCAAATTTCAATAGTACAAAGCTACATTAATCAAGCCAGTATGGTGCTGGCATACAAACAGATTTACAGGCCACTGGAATTGAACTGAGAGCCCAGAAATAAGCCTATACATTTATGGTCAATTGAATTTCAACAAAGGTGCTAAGGTGCTAATCAACAAGGGTGCTAAGACCATTCCATGAGGAAAAGAATAGTTTTCCATAAGAAATGGTAGGACAACTGGATTCCACGTGTAAGAGAATTAATTTGGACCCCTATCTCACACCACATACAAAAGTTAACTCAAAATGAATCAAAGATCTAAATGTAAGAGCTAAAACTATAAAACTCATATATAAGGGGCGCCTGGGTGGCGCAGTCGGTTAAGCATCCGACTTCAGCCAGGTCACGATCTCGCGGTCCGGGAGTTCGAGCCCCGCGTCGGGCTCTGGGCTGATGGCTCAGAGCCTGGAGCCTGTTTCCGATTCTGTGTCTCCCTCTCTCTCTGCCCCTCCCCCGTTCATGCTCTGTCTCTCTCTGTCCCAAAAATAAATAAAAACGTTGAAATGAAAAAAAAACAACTCATATATAAGAGACAAAACTGTGTGACCCTAGATTAAGCAACAGTATTTTAGATACGACATCGGAAGCACAAGGAATCAAAGGAAAAAAAAAAAGCACAACTGTACTTTATCAAAACTTAACTGTGTGCATCAAAGAATGTCTATTAGTTTCCTAGGGCTGCTTTAACAAATTACCACAAGTTTAGTGACTGAAAACAACAGAAATTTATTATCTCACAGTTCTGGAGGACAGAAACCCAAAGTTAAGATTTCAGCAGGGTCAGGCTAACTCCAAAGGCTCTAGGGGAGAATACTTCCTTGCCTCTCCCAGCTTCTGGTGGCTCCAGGGTTCCCTGGCTCGTGGCAACATAATTCTAATCTTTTTCTACGTCTTCAGATGGTCTTTACCCTTTGTGTCTGTCTCAAATTTCCCTCTCCTTTGTCATATAAGAATATCAGTTACTGTATTTAGGGCCCACCCTATACCCAGGATTATCTCATCTTGAGATCTTTAATTACATCTGGAAAGACCCTATTACATCTTGAGATCTTTAATTACATCTGGAAAGACCCTATTACTAAACAAGGTCACATTCACAGACACCTTTAGGATTTGGACATATCATTTTGGTGGTGACTATTCAAACAATACAACACTATCAAGAAAATAAACCACAAAAACCCCCAAACAACCTGCATTAAAAAATGGGCTAGGAATTTGAATAGACATTTCTGCAAAAATACACAAATAACCAATAAGCACATGAAAAGATGCTCAATATCACTAATCGTTAGAGAAATGCAAATCAAAACCACAATGAGATACCACTTCATACTCATTAAGATGACTACTATAAAAAGCCAGAAAATAATAAGTATTGGTGAAGATGTGGAGAAATTGGGACTCTCATACACTATTAGTGGGAATGTAAAATGGCGTAGTAGCTATGGAAAATATTATAGCAATCTCTCAAAAACAAAACAAAACAAAACAAAACAAAACAAAACAAAACAAAACAGAGTTATATGAGTCAGCAATTCCATTTCTCAGTACATACCTAAAAGAATTAAAAAAGGAACATGAAAGCATATTTGTACACCCATGTTCATAGCAGCATTATTTACAATGGTGAAAAGGTGGAAGCAACCCAAGTTACTATTAATGATGAATGGGTAAATTAACATGTGGGGTGTGTGTGTGTGTGTGTGTGTGTGTGTGTGTGTGTACGTACATACATACACAATGGAATATTATTCATCTTTAAAAAGGATATTCTGATACAGACTACAACATGGATAAACTTTAAGTACATTATGCTAAGTAAAATAGGTCAGGTACAAACATGGTGTGACTCTGTTTATATGAGACACCTAGAGTAATTATACTCCCAGGAACAGAAGGTAGAATGGTGGTTGCCAGTGGCTAGGTGGAAAGGTAATGGGAAGTTATTATTTCATTTGTACTGAGTTACGGTTTTGCAAGATGAAAAGGTTTTATGGATGGATGATGGTGATGGATATACAACAATGTGAATGTACTTAATACCACTTATGTGCACTAATGTACACTTAAAAATGGTTAAAATGGTAAATTTTATATTACACGTATTTCAGTGCAACTTTTTTGTAATGAAGATGTAAGAACTTCAGATTAAGGTAAATGATGAATAGAAGAAAAAGGAAGTCTCAAAAATGTCTTATCTTCCATAAAGGAGAGACCAAAGCTACTGTGTTTAAATATACAGATCTAGGGGCGCCTGGGTGGCGCAGTCGGTTAAGCGTCCGACTTCAGCCAGGTCACGATCTCGCGGTCCGTGAGTTCGAGCCCCGCGTCGGGCTCTGGGCTGATGGCTCAGAGCCTGGAGCCTGTTTCTGATTCTGTGTCTCCCTCTTTCTCTGCCCCTCCCCCGTTCATGCTCTGTCTCTCTCTGTCCCAAAAAGAAATAAACGTTGGAAAAAAAAAAATTAAAAAAAAAAAAAAAAATAAATAAATAAATAAATAAATAAATATACAGATCTAAATTAATGATTATAGTACTAAACTCTTGCCAAAGGTAATGATGACTGATCGCATACTAATTAATGACTACTGCAATTCAAGCAAAAAGCAAAAAGGCAACTCACAGAATGGGAGAAAATGTTTGTAAATCAAATATCTGATAAGTACCTTGTATCCAGAATATATAAAAAAACCTCTTACAACTCAAAATTAGAAAGACCCAATTTAAAATGGGCAAACAACCTGCACAGAGATTTCTTCAAAGAAGATATACAGATGGCCAATAAAGACATGAAAAACTGCTCAACATCACTGATCATTAGGGAAATGCAAATCAAATGACTGAGATACCTCTTCACACTCACTAGGATGGCTATAACCAAAATGACAGATAATAGCAGGTGTTAGTGAGGATGTAGGAAATTAGAAGCCTCATACATTACTGGTGGGAATGTAAAATGGTGCGGCTGCTATGGAAAAGCAATTTAATACTTTCTTAAAAGTTTAGACAGTTAGGGGCGCCTGGGTGGCTCAGCTGGTTAAGCGACTGACTTCAGCTCAGGTCAAAAAAAAATTATACAAATTTTAGACAGTTACCACATGACCCAGCAATTCTACTCCTAGATATATATACCCAAGAGAACTGAAAACATAAGTCTACAAAAAATCTCATATGTGGTAAAAGCAGAATTAGTCATAAAAGCCCAAAAGCTGAAATGACACAGATATCCATAAGCTGATAAATAAAATGTGGTACAGCCATGAAATTAAACATTATTCAGCCACACAAATATTGTTATCTGCTACGATGTGAATGAATCCAGAAAATACTGTGCTGAGTGAAAGAAACCAGTCACAAAGACCCACATATTGTACGATTCCATTGATACGAAACGTCCAGGATAGGCAAATCTATAGAGACTCAAAATAGATGAATAGTTGCCCAGGTCTGCAGGTGAGCAGCTAGGTGGATGGGGAGTAACTGCTGATCGGTTTCCGTTTGGGACGACAAAATACTCCAAAATTAGATTGGGATGATAGCTGTACAGCTCTGTAAATATACTAAAACCCAGTGAATTCTATACTTAAATGAGTAAATATGGTATGTGAATTATATCTCAATAAAGCTGGTAAAAAAAAAATTAAAAAATGGAAAAGCACATTCTGTGCTAACACTAATTAGAAGAAAGCTAGAGTGGTTATATTACTATTAAATTTCAGAGTAAAACATGTTGCTAGAAACAGAGTGTCATCTTGTAACAATAAATGAGCCAATTAATCAGGAAGACATAACCATCCTATCCACTTATGTACCTAACAACATAGCTTCGACATATATAAAGCAACAACTAATAAAGTTGCAAGGAGAAATAGTTAAACCTACAATCATGAAATGGAAATTTCAACATTCTCTCTCAATAACTGATCAAACAAACAGAAAATCAGTAAGGACATAGGAGACGTGAGCAATACAATAAATTGATCCAAGTCGTTTATAAATGCAGTAATAGCAGAACACATATTTTTCTCAAGTAAACACAGAACGTTCACCAAGATAGATCATATTTGAGTCGTAAGACAAGACTCAAAAACTGGAAAAGATTCGAGTCATACAAATTATGTTCTCTGAATACCAGAGAATTAGATTAGAAAGCAAATCTCTGGAGAATACACAAATACTTGGAAACTAAATAGTACACACCTCAGTAACTCATGGGGTAAAGGGAAAATAGGAAGTATTTTGAACTAAATGAAAATGGCAACACAACATATCAAAATATATGGGATGCAGCTAAGATGGCACTTACAGGGAAATGTGTAACACTAAATGCCTATTTAGTGAAAAAAAGAAAGGTCTCAAACTAGTAACATCAGCCACAACCTTATGAAACTAGAAGACAAATAAAATTCAAAGTAAGCAGAAATAAAGGAAATAATGAAGACCAGGGGATAAAACAATGAAACAGAAAATAGAAAATGACAGAAAAATTAATGAAACCAAACTGATAAACCCTTAGATTAATTAGAAAAAAAAAAAAAGAGAGAGAGAGAGAAGACACAAATTACACCGAATATCAAGAATGAGAGAGGAACATCACCACAGATTCTGCAGACATTAAAAAGATTAGGGAATATTATGAAACTTATGTCAAAACATTCAGTAACACGGGTGAAATAGAAACATTCCTTAAAAAACACAAACAACCAAAGTTCAGTCAAAAAGAAATAGATAACTTGAATAGCACTACATCTAATAAAGAAATTGAATTTGCAGTTAAAAACTTTTCCACACAGAAAACTTCAGGTCCAGATGGCTTTACTGGTGAATTCTACCAAACAAATTCTTCTAGCAAATTAAAAAGGAGGAAATGACTTCCAACTTATTCTTGGCCAGCATAACACCATTACCAAAATCACATATAGAAATTACAAGAAAAGGGGCGCCTAGGTGGCTCAGGTTAAGTGTATGACTCTTGATTTCAGCCCCACATCAGGCTTACGTTGTGCTGAGTGTGGAGCCTACTTGGGATTCTCTCCCACTCTCTCTCTCTCTTTCTCTCTGCCCCTCCCCACATGTACTGTCTCTCTCTCTCTCAAAATAAATAAATAAACACTTAAAAAATTTACAAGGGGGGACACCTGGATGGCTCAGTCAGTTAAGCATCCAACTTTGGCTCAGGTCATGATCTCACAGCTTGTGAGTTCAAGCCCCACATCAGGCTCTGTGCTGACAGCTCAGAACCTGGAGCTTGCTTTGGATTCTGCGTTTCCCTCTCTCTCTGCCTCTGCCCTACTCACACTCTGTCTCTCTTTCAAAAATAAAGATTAAAAATTTTTTTTTAATTACAAGGAAATAACCTTACAGACCAGTATCCCTCATGAACATATAAAACAATCAAGAAAATTATAGCAAATTAAATCAACAATACTTAAAAAGGATAATAAATCATAACCAAGTGATTATTGATTTAACATTCAATAATCAAATGATGCTTTACCATATTAACAAATAAAAAAGAAACCCTTATGATCTTTTCAACAAACACAGAATAAAACACTTAACAAAATTCAGTAACTGTTCCTGATAAAAATTCTAAGCAACCCAGAAATATAAGAGTACTTCTCCAGCTACCAAAGGGCATTTATGAAAAACCTACAACTAATAGGCTTACTGACAAAGGACCGAATGACTCCTCCCCTAAGATTAGGAACACAAGAACATCTGCTTTCACCATTTCTATTCAACTTGGCACTGGAAGAGTTAGCCAGCACAATACGCCAAGAAAAAGAAACCGAAAGAAATCATATTGGGAAGCAAGAAGTAAAACTGCTAGTGTCTGTAGGCAATATGACTGTTTATACAGAAAAATCCAGTGGAAGCTACAAAAAAACGAATGGAACCAATAAAAGGGTTTAAGCAAGGTTACAAGACAAGATCAATACACAAAATCAATTGTATTTCTAAATTTTATCAATGAACAACCAGAAACTGAAATTAGAAAATACCATTTACAGTAGAATAAAAAAATCTCTGCAATATTTAAGAGATAAAACTTATCAAAGACTGTACATGACTGGTACCATAGTTGCCTGGGGATAAATGGGTAGGAAGATTACCAAAGGGTACAAGGAAACTTTTGGGGGTAATGACTGAGGTAATGGTTTCACAGGTACATACATATGCCCAAATCTATCAATTGTATACTTTAATAGTTGCAGTTTATTACGTGTCAATTACACTTCAATAAAGCTTTAAAAAATGAAATCGTGTAAGTACCAGATGAAAACATGATTGAATTCTTTTATAATTTGGGTGTGGAAAAAACTGTTCTAACTGTGAGAGAAGACACAAATTCTAGAAGCAATAAAATCCAAAAGAAATAAAGAAAAGACTGATATATTTTATTATATAAAAATCTTTCACATGACCAAAACACACACACACACACACACACACACACACACACACACACACACACACACACACACACACCCCAGCCCACCCTACCATAAAGAGAGTAAAATTACAAATGACAACTTGGGGAAAATATTTGCCAACTGTATCACAGGCAAAAGGTTAATATCCTCTTTAAGTAGGTTAAAGACTTCTAAGAATGAAGAAAAAGACCTATCACCCCACAGAAAAATGGGTTAGAAATATAATAAACAATTTACAAAGAAAGAAATGCAAGTAGCCTTAAACTGTATAAAAAGATGATCAATTTTGCCCGTAACAGAAATGCAAATTAAACTATACTGGGACACTATTCCCATCTAGCAGACTGGCAAAAATCCAAATGTACAACCATATATTTATTGTGTTGGAGAACTACGGGAAAACAGGCACACTTACAAATCTTGCTAGTGGGAATTCGAACGGCACAGTTCCTATGGAGGGAAATTTGGTACTATCTAGAAAATTTACAAAAGAATAGACCTTTTGGTCCAGTGATTTTATTTCTAAGAATCTAGCTTAAAGACATACTGGCAAAATTATAAAGAGGTGTATGCCCAAGCCATTCCACTGTGATACTATTTATAATAGAACTGGAAATAACTGAAATGTCCACCAATAGGGAACTGGTTGACTATGATTAGTCTGCACAACACAACATACGTAAAAAGAAATAAAAATGATGTATGTATCCCTCTGGAGTGATCTGAAGGATACATTGTTACTTGAAAATTGCAAGGTGGAAAAATGTATATTGGATGTTACTATTTCTCTAAGGGGGGGATATGAATGTCTATACACTCACATTGTTTAAGAGGGATAAGCTATTTAGAAACAAAACCGTTATCTAGAAGGAGAGGGAGGGCAACAGATTGGAGGATACAGGGAGCTTCTCTGAATACATTGTTCTGTGGATTTGAATTTGGAATCCTGTAACTATTTTATACAATAAAATTCAATTAAAAATTAAAGGAATTCCTGGATCAACTGAGTGGCTCAGTAGATTAAGCGTCCAACTTTGGCTCAGGTCATGATTTCATAGTTTGTGGATTCAAGTCCTGCGTTGGGCTCTGTGCTGACAACTCAGAGACTACAGTCTGCTTCAGATTCTGTATCTCCGTCTTTCTTTGCCCCTCCCCCACTTGAGTTCTGTCTGTCTGTCTGTCTGTCTCTCTCTCTCAAAAATAAAGATTAAAAAATTTTTGGGGCGCCCGGGTGGCTCAGTCGGTTAAGCGTCCGACTTCAGCTCAGGTCACAATCTCGCGGTCCGTGAGTTCGAGCCCTGCGTCAGGCTCTGGGCTGATGGCTCAGAGCCTGGAGCCTGTTTCCGATTCTGTGTCTTCCTCTCTCTCTGCCCCTCCCCCGTTCATGCTCTGTCTCTCTCTGTCCCAAAAATAAATAAACGTTAAAAAAAAAAAATTAAAAAAAAATTTTTTTAAAAAGGAATTCCTAACACTTGAAAACAAAATGAAGCAAACGCACCTAACTGGATAGAAGTGGTAACATAACCACACAGAGAAGAACAATTCCAAGTTACTGTTATAAGTAATCATAGTGTTGATTCCTTTGTTATCTTGAAACTTGTGTGTGTAATATAGAGTAAAGCAAATGACTAATATGTTATTTAAACTGTTATTTAGCATCAGAGAAAGGAGATTCATATGTAAGATAAATGAGGTTAAAGAAAAATTCTGTATGTAAAATTTCAATTAGTTACATCAGTCTGACATTATGGTTTATCTGACTTGATTTGGATACATATTGATACCTACATTTCAAACACACGCACACACACACACACACACGCACACACGCACACACACACACACACACACACACACACACACACACACACACAGAATGTATATATTCCCTAGTTTGTTCAATAAAAAACCTAGAAACGATGACAAACCCAATAATAATGAGCATTCCTAGTACCCACATCGTGGTCTCTTAATACCAATTTCCTCTAAAGGAACTAGAGCTCCTTGCAGAAATGATGGACTCCAAGCACACAATAGGCAATGTGTAAGGTGGAAAATCTTCATTATAGCAGCAAGTATCATGCCAAAAGGATTTGACACGTCAAGTTGAAGGGGCTGTCACCAGCCAAAAATAAGACAATTTGTACAGTAAGAATAACTGTCAGTGGATCAAAAAACATCAAATAGGTTTACTCTACAAGTTTATGAGGATGGACACACACACACACACACACACACACACACACACACACACACACAAACCAAAAAAAACATTCCTCTGAAAAACCTAGGTGATTACCTATGAAGGACTACAGGAAACAAATTATTTGAAAAATGATAAATAAGGGGAAAGAATCAAAATTTATTCTGCCTTTCCATTGTTTCTTGAGTTTTTGAATAGCAATTTCTTTTTATAGAAGTATTTCAGTTAATAAATGAAGAAGGAATGATAAAATACCACCATTTTTTAACTCCTCATAAATTAATGGATTTTGGCAATGATCCAAAGGGTGCTATCATCACAAAAAGAGAAATAAAGTTCTATATGCCTCCTGATGGAAGCAAACCTTTATTAAGAAGTATTCTTTTTTTCTAAATTGTGGTAAAATATATATAACATAAAATTTGCCATCTTAGCTATTTTAAGTGTTTAGTTCAGTAGTGTTAAGTATACTCACATTGCTGTATAACCCATCTCTGAATTTTTCATTTTGCAACACTGAAATTCTATACCCATTAAACAACAAGTCCCCATTCTTCCCTTCCCCCAGCCCCTGGCAACCACCTTCTACTTTGTCTCTATGAATTAGACTGCTTTAGGTACCTCATATAAGTGGAATCATATAGTATTTGTCCTTTTGTGACTGGCTTATTTCACTTATTATAACGTCTTCATGGTTCATCGATGCTGTAGCATGTCAGAATTTCCTTCTTTTTTAAGGCTGAATAATATTCCATTGTATGTATATACCACATTTTGTGTATCCATCCATCTGTCCATGGACACTTGGGTTGTTTCCACTTTTTGGCTATTGTGAATAATGCTGCTATGAACATGGGTGTACAAATATCTTTTCGAGACCCTGCTTTCAAAAAAAAGCAAACCTGGGTCTGATCAAGTTTCTAGATCTGACTACCTATTCATATTTACAGAAAATATGGGGGCCAAAAAGCATATTAAACAGCACCACAGATAAGCAATCAGCAAAACCTTCTTTCTTCAATGGATAAAGTACAATGAGGAAAAAAAGGATAGAGGGAAAACCAATAGATTAAAAGACACCTATTAATAAATTATAACATGTGAACCTTATTTAGATCTTGATTTGAACAAATCAAGTGTAAAAAAAGACAAATTTTATTGAAATATCAGGGCAATTTGAACACCAGTTGAATATTTCATATGAAAAAAAGATCAGCAGTTTTTAAAGTTATGATAATGATACTGTGGTAATTTCTGAAAAGAATTTGTATCTTTTAGACACACACTGACTTATTTACGAGTGAAACAACATATCTGGCTCTGCTTCAAAATAATCCAAGAAGTGGGGGTAGGGATTGCAAGGGGAGACTGGTAGGGCTGCAATAAAATGTAAATGGCCAAGATTTGATAATTCTTGATAATTACATACAATTTTACTAGTTTGAAATTTTCCACAATAAAAGTTTAAACTAAAAGTTTGATTTATTAATTTGCAAACTGTTTCATTAGAAAACTACCATTATTTTGGTTCTTAAAAAAAGGAATTTTTCTGTTTTAAAGAAAAGTCATGAAGTCTATGGAAAAAACAACAGTGATATATTTGCAGTCAAAATGATTAGTTATCATAGAAATTATTTAATTCCTAAGAATAATATCACATTTAGCTCATTTAACCCAAAATGCTATTTAATAAGGAAATATTCAATGTAAAATAATAAATGAGAACTAAAAGGGCAAACGATCACACCCAAACTGTCATCTTGTTCTTGGGATGTTTTCAACTATTTGCTTTTTGTCTAAAGATAAAATATTGAGGAAAACAAACAAACAAAAAAACCCCCTTAACAACCCCTAAGCTTTTGATTCTACATAAATTGTATTATACTATTTAGAAATAAAAACTGAACTTAGTGTCCTTACATTAGCACTGTTACTAAGCAGTAAAACTAAAGACTCAATTTAAAAATTTAAACAAAAGCTTTCTGGAACTATGTATCTGCCTTTATATGAATAACTCCTCCCCCAAAATGTGAGAACTATATAACTAACAAGTTTATAGAAGGGGAAGGTGGTTTAACAGGGAGAAAGTAGTTTTAAAACCTGAATTGTAACATCCCTTAGTTTCAGATGTTGAGAATTAAATGGAATTTAACAGTCATACATTCAAAAATACAAACATGTTTTCATTCTTTTTGATTCACATCTACTTCAAATATAAAACCCACTTGAATTTCTGCCTCTTAATAAAGGCATCTGAAAATGTACACCAAATCACAGGAATAGCAATGTTTAATCCTACCTGAAAAAGATCCAAAAGAGGCTTCCAAGAGAGCATTAAGACTGCTGCTCTGTTGATGGTTTTGGGAATTTCAGAATAAAACAGTGTATTTTCTCTGTTCTCACCAGACATAGCTATAAGAGAAAAATAATCATTTAAAAATCATTTCCAGAAAAAGCAGTCTACTGCAATCGTAGTAGTAAGAACACAAAGCCTTCTACATAATGCGAAGTTTTGCACTCTCTGGGAAGGTTAACAGGTAGGAGATGCACATGCCATTTGCCACGGGAATTTTCTTCAGTAAAACCCAGGCTTCACAGAAGAATGCTCAAGTTTCATTTCAATATTCAGATCCTGGACCCTCTCAAAACAAACATGAAAGTGTGTAAGACGATGTAAAGACAAATATCTTTTTAGTTTTTTGAAAATTGTTAAGTCCTCTTACAAGTTGGCAATAGATTCATGAAACGCAAAAGCATGGAGCTTTGTGGAAACTTCAGGTTACTAAGCTTCTTCTTCTCCTGAATCATTTAAAATTCCTATTTAGGGGCGCCTGTGTGGCTCACCTAGTTGAGCATCCAACTCTTGATTTCAGCTCAGGTCATGATCTCACAGTTTGTGAGATCAAGCCCCACGGAGGGCTCAGGGCTGGCAGTGCAGAGCCTGCTTGGTATTCTCTCTCTCCCTCTCTCTCTCTGCCCCTCTTGCTTGTACTCTCTCTCAAAATAAATAAATAAACTTAAAAAAATAAAAATACTTATTGGGGCGCCTGGGTGGCTCAGGTGGTTAGGCGTCCGACTTCAGCTCAGGTCATGATCTCACGGTCCATGAGTTCAAGCCCTACGTCTGGCTCTGTGCTGACAGCTCAGAGCCTAGAGCTGCTTTGGATTCTGTGTCTGTCTCTCTCTCTGCCCCTTCTCTCGCTCACACTCTGTCTCTCTCTCTCAAAAATAAATAAAACATTAAAAAACTAAAAAAATAAAAATAAAAATACTTATTAAAAAAAATTAGGGGCCAGGGGTTGCCTGGATGGTTCAGTCGGTTAATTTAAGTTTCCGATTTCAGCTCAGGTCATGATCTCACGGTTCGTGGGTTTGAGCCCCATGTTGGGCTCTGTGCTGACAGCATGGAACCTGGAGCCTGCATCCTTCTTTGGGTTCTGTGTCTCCCTCTCTCCCCGCCTTTTCCCTGCTAATGCTCTGAATAAATTTTTTTTTTCATGTTGATTTATTTTTGAGAGAGAGAGAGAGAGAGAGAGAGAGAGAGAGAGAGAGAGAGAGAGAGTGCATGCACAAAGAGCCATGAGATCATGACCTGAACCGAAGTCGGACACTTAATTAACCAACTGAGCCACCCAGGTGCCCCTAAAAAATACTTATTTAGAAGTATACATAGATCTAACTGAATACTAGTTTTTCCTGTTATAAATATCCTATAACCATAATCAGTAATACATTTACATTACTGAAATGTAATACATTTCAGATCTAAGTATACTCATTAAAACAAAACAAAAATCTGCTATTTGATTTGCTAAAAATCTCTTTGTTCTTTACTGGGGAAGGATGAAGTAAAGAGATCTATACTAAGTAGAAGTCAGGTCTATTCTGTGAAATCATGCAGTAACTGAATGGGAATATCACAGCAGTGTGGAATGAGCTACATACAAAAGAGAAGTAATAGAAACACATGATTATGAAGATGTGAACCAAAGAAAATTCAAAGTAAAACAAATCCCTTCTACCATAAAATGTGCTAGAATGGTATCATTTCCAAAAAAATCTAGGGGAGAGTGAAGGAAGAAGAAAATAAAGCACAACAGGAAGACCAAGGAACTCTCTCTCGGCTAGAACAGATCCTCAGCCTAGTGTTTTTTTTTTTCTTTTTAATTTTTTTTTTAATGTTTATTTATGAGAGACAGAGACAGAGCATGAGCAGGGGAGGGACAAAGAGAGGAGACACAGAACTTGAGGCAGGCTTCAGGCTCTGAGCTGTCAGCACAGAGCCCAACACCAGGCTCGAACCGACAAGCAGAGCCGTGAGATCACGACCTGAGCCAAAGTAGGACACTTAACCGACCAAGCGATCCAGACGTCCCCTTAGCCTAGTGTTTGTGATAATGGCAGAGGAGGTAGTCTATGGAAGGGCATGGTAACTTCCATGCTAACCCCTGCAAAGGCTGGGGATGAGCCCCCAAATATCCATGTCTTCCTTTATTTCTTTATTTTCCTAAACTGTTCTTAAGCTTTCTTAATTTGCACTGCCTTTTGGAATAAAAAGATATCAACTGACATTCACTTTAGAACTTGACTCTGTCTTAAATCTATTCTGTAATTCTAGAGTTACTTTGTTAAAGAATTATCAGAATGGCAGTCACCTATCTATACCATTCATAATTTTATAAAATGTGATCATATCCTCCTTAAGCCTTCTCCTTCTAAGAGTCTTCAGCCCTGGGGCGCCTGGGTGGCTCAGCCGGTTAAGCGTCCGACTTTGGCTCAGGTCATGATCTCGTGGTCTCTGAGTTCAAGCCCTGCATCAGGCTCTGTGCTGACAGCTCAGAGCTGGGAGCCTGCTTCAGGTTTATGTTTCCCTCTCTCTCTGCCCCCCTCCCCCACTCATGCCGTCTCTCTCTCAAAAATAAACATTAAAAAAAAAAAAAAGATTTGAGTCTTCAGCCCTCAAATATGAAAAACTTGGTTCTCATCTATTTTCAAATGAGAACCATTCCCCATAATCATTTCAGCTGAACCTCTTGAAACTCTGCCTTGTTCCATGTCTTCCCTGGCTTCATAGGTGACCAATAAAAACTTCCAAGGCATTCTAGGCACACACACACACCAGTTCCATATAAGCACAAAACAAACTTTTCCCATTGTTTCTCTCCTGATGACACACTAGAACACACTTATGGGTGTTCAAAGTATATTAAAACTTTTAGAACAATGGATTTATACAAAAAAATATTTTAAATTCAGATGAATATAAAAGACTTGAACAAACGAAAAGGCATACAACTTTCTTGAAGAGCTCAAAATTCTGAAGACTGTCAATTTTCCCTAACTTCACCTATAAATGTAACATCAATCCTAAAGGAGTTTAAACAGCATTAGGAAAAAAAAAAAAAAAAGCTATCTAGGCTATTTTTAAGTGTTCATAGAAAAACAAGCAAACAAAAATAGCCAAAACAAATATGAAAGAGAGTGATGAAAGGTGACTAGTGCTACCAAATAGGAAAACATATAGAGCTATGATAATAATAATAGTAATACTATGCTGCACTCGATCTGAGGGAGCAATGGAACAAAACAGAAAGTCCAAAATATATACAGATTTTAAATGACATAATCCTGGAGTTGCGAGAGCCTAATTTTTTCTTTTTATGTTTATTTATTTTTGAAAGAGAGAGAGAGCGCGCGCACAAGTGGGGAAGGGCAGAGAGAGAGAGAGACACAGAACCCGAAGCAGGCTCCAAGCTTTGAGCTGTCAGCACACAGCCGGACATGGGGCTTGAACCCACAAACTGTGAGATCATGACCTGAGCCGAAGTTGGACGCTTAACTGACTGAGCCACGCAGGCGCCCCAGGGAGAGCCTTTCTAGATACGATGCCAAAGCCTACAGAGAATACAAATTTAACTATCCAAAAAAAAAAAAAAAAAAAAAAAAAAATCACAAATTTCTGTGTGGCAAAAGGCACTAAAGGCAAAAGACAAATTAAACCTCAGAGGAAAACACTACAATGGTTTAATTCCTTCATTATACAAAAAAATGTTTTAATAAGAAACACCCACAGTCCAACAAAAAACAGACAAATGTTATAAATAAATCAGTCACAGAAAAGGGTATATAAAGGTCTCTTAAATATGTAAAAAGATGCTCAACCTCACTTATAACTGGAATTAAAACTATAATGAGATACAGGGATATAAGGTACAGAGTGGTGACTATAATTCATAATACTGTATTGCATATTTTAAAGTTGGTAGGAGAACAGATCTTAAAAGTAGGTAAGTGGGGCACCTGGGTGGCTCACTTGGTTAAGTGTCTGACTCTTGGTTTGGGCTCAGGTCATGATCTCAGCTTCATGAGTTTGAGCTCTGCTTGGGATTCTCTCTCTCCCTCTCTGCCCCTCCCTTACTGGTACTCTGTCTCTCTCAAAATAAATAAATAAACTTAAAAAAAAAGTTATCATAAAAAAAAATCATTGAAAAAATTTTTTGTTAACTATGTAAGGTGAAACATTTCTAGTTAAAATCTAGACATTATAAAATATCTAGATCATTTATTTTGGTGATCCTTTTATATTGTATATAAATATCCAATCTTTATGTCATACACCTGAAACTAATATATATGTCAATTATACTTCAATTTAAAAAAATAGTAATTTATAAAACTAACTACAATGAGATGGCTGTTCACTAATCAGACTAGAAAAGATAAAAAAAGTCTGATTACCCACTACTGGTACAGGTGTGTAGAAACAGATACTCTGAGACAATGCTGATAGGAATATAAACCCTCGATGGAAGGGTAATTTGACAATATCAACCAAAATTCAGAATACATACAACTCTTGTCCCAACATTCCCACTCTCTGGAATCAGTCCTATACATAATAAAATTCCAAATGTACAAATTGATCTAACACAGAAAATATTCATCGCATCATCTTTTCTAACAGTATAATAGAAAAACCTAAATGCCCATTATTAGGGGCATGGTTAAGTAAATATGGCACAATTATATAATGGAATACTCTGGAGTTGTTAAAAAAAAATGCATCTATAATTACTGATGTGCACTAATCCAGAGAATAGCTCTAAAAATATATGCATGTATATGAATGAAATAACCTTGAAGGAGAGGAATAAATTTATTTTTAAAAGGTTAATAAACAAAAAAGTAAGTCAGTGGCATAATATATTTAATTTAGATGGATCTTAAATCTGGAGTGAACAGGCTCAGGAAAAAAGACACCAAATCCAGTCTTGGTTTAAAAAAAAAATGAAAGTAGCCACTGATGAGAGTGGTTTTACTGTTTGTGTTCCTAATCTGACCATTCCCAAGGAAAGGCATTTTAAACTAGCTTTAGGAAGAAGTAATTTCTGGCATCTTCAACTTTGATTCTGAAAGGCAGGCCACAATCAACTCATGGTTTCGTACCTGCAAGTGAAAATAATGGGACAAACCGAAATTACAACAGCACCAAAACTGAAGTTCTTCCAATCATTTTTTTCCCTTGAATGGAACATTACTGATTCATGTATTTGTTCACCAATTGTATCTAGCTTGTAAGTTTGAATCAAGAAAGAATTTCCCCTAGAAACTATGACTTCATACTCACCAAGGTAATAGATCCTGTCTGAATGAGGCCCATCTGGATCATTCCTCTTCACAAACATAAAATCATGTGGTGCCTTAGCCATCATATAGCCATGATATTTTCTGGTATCAGCAAGCAGCTTTTTAAGCTGACTCCAGGAATATCGCTCAACATAAAATGGCTCCAATTTAGGACGATCCTGTGATTCAATATTCTCCTCACACTCTGCAGTTTCAAAGATCTCAACACCCAGCTGTTCTGTTTCCATTGCTGCTGCCATGTTGCATTTTCCTAGAAAAATAAGGCACATGAAGTTAGTTGTTCACAGGCCTGCCTTCTTTTATATTAATCGGAATGACAGTCTGATAGTGCTTCCCCCCTCCCCCGAAAAAAGGCAAGAAAAAGATGGTCTTCAGCACATTTGCAATGAAAGCTAGTAAAAGTAATAGCTCCCTCTTCTCGGTTCAGTTTAAAAATGAGATTTTTTTAAAAAATTGAGGTCATGTCTATTTCACTATGTCTATAAATCGCTTTAGGACCTTTTATAAAAGGCTGTCCTTACATATCTCTTGCCAAAATTCCTTTTTTCTTTCCCACCCTGGAAGGAAACAGGCCATATGCCAGTTGGCTGCTATGTTCCATCCAAGAGCATGTCAATAGTGAAGCTAAATGTGCTAAGGGAGCTAAGTGTTTTTGCACTTAAAAAAGTAACACATTTGATAAACATGAACTTCTTCAGTTAACAGAAATAACTGTGACCAATTAGAACAGTGATAAAATTGCTGTCAACAATGTACTTGTAATAATACAATGTAATGTAATAGGGCACTTACCCATGAAAATATAAATACTGTATCCTTTTAAATAGAACTCCAAACAACAAAAGACTTAACTGGCTGGTACATTTTTCTTCGTCTTCTGCTCTTGCCTAGACATCACTATCTTACCATCACTTTTGGTGACTATAAGGAATTTATGTAACTATGATTATAGATTATACAACTTTTACTCTCAGAGAGGAAAAAGATACTATTTTCAAGCGGCTTTAATCAGTTGAAATAGTTCATGCAAAAAGCATTTAACTTTTGTACTATCGATATTTGAAGTGGGAACCCAATTTACCAGTTCAACCCCAAAACAATATTAACATTTCATCTACCAATGGTGTTTCTTTTCATTTTACAAATTCAGAAGAGGATGTATTTTCCTTTATTTCAACACTTAAATGTAACTCAAGCAAAGTTATCAGAGAAAATATCAAGAAGTGTTATCGTAAGCCATTGTGTGATGTTCTGCCACGCATTATTCATGAAACTACCAAAAAGAAGCAACATAAAAATTCTGGAGCAACCTGCTTTTTTTGATTTGGGAGATAAATAGATTGCATTTATGTAACGGATTTCACATAATTATTAACTACTTCTAGGGCAACAATCAGTACATGATTGTATATTTAATATGATGTCTTTTTTAAAGCTCAGCTTCCCAGGTTAACAAGAGTTCGTGGTAACTACCAACCACAGAGAAAAAGTAATTAATTAGCAGGTGTGGGTTGTGAATTACTACACTAGGCAAGCTTTAGGGCAGAACAGTGTGTGGCCAGAACAGTGTGTCTTTTTTCATGCTACAGCGAAACATATTACCATTTTCAATGTAACAGTAGCACAAGTGGACAAAAAACCCACTCAAGAGTTTTATCAAGTATCCAACTTGTAATGTTACTAGGACAGGACATTTACTTCCAATGACCAAAATTCAAACAGTTTGGTAGAGAAAAGTCATTTAGCTCAACTGCTACTTAGCACACTGATAGTAAGGAGCAGTTTATGACAGTGGTGACTGCCCACCTAAAAGCTAATGGGAGGCCTACTTTCTATCAAATACGTAAGTGGATCTAGTTCGACTCCTAACAGAGCGAAGGACAAGTGAGAGAAGCTACACAAACCGTGCTCATTTTTTTCAACCCCTCATTTGTTAAATTTGGAACTTCACCTTCAAACCATTGCTCACAAGAATAAGGCTAGGGAACAGAAGAGGGAAGTTCAGCGGGCAGACTTCCCAAGGCTTAGTGCCCAGCTTCCTGAGTCACCGTTAACTTGACATCTCTCCTATGTAAAAGTTGTGTTAGCGCGCACTTATTAATAGCAAATTACCTGCTATTCCTAAGTTGCACTAGGTCTCTGGACTATTTCTGTCTCTGTCTACACACACACAAACTTCACAGTTCAAATGACATTCTACTGCTCCATGTGCTTATAGTAAATGTACATCCTGCATTTTCCAGGATACATCTAATACTATACAATTTTAGTAATATACACAAGTGTGTAACTAAATGACTTAAGTTCCAGGTTTCCATAACATCTTATACTCAAATACATTCCTAAGGTTCTAACTTCAAAATTTAGAAGAGAGAGTCAGCATACATTTTCAGCACAGTGCATATATTTCACTGCCCCCCTACCTCTTCACTTCAGGACCTTCCCTCATGCCTACCTGATTGTATTTTCATCTGCTCAGATCTCTTCCACATTCAAAGAGATCTTTTTCAAGTGACTCAACTTCAAGCATAGATCCCTCTGCTCATCTTGCTCTCTTCTCACAGGAGTCTTTCCTTTTCTCACCATCCAATCCTGCTCACCAGGATAATGAGATAAGATACAAGGCTGTTGTTGATCATTATTAAAACGGAGCATATGTGGCCAAAAAGATTAAATCTCAAATCTCAAATAGTACTTAAAACGGATACAGAAATAACCTTCTTGGTGTAATATATAATGCCTGAATTATTTTCTATCTACATTTTAGATTATTATAATTACAATTTTTTAAAAATCTCAGAAATGTACAGCCTAATTTACTCAAAAGGATATCCAAACACAGTCTAAATCCTGACATGTATATATACATTAAAAGGCAAATTATGGAAGACCTTCAAAAAGTAAAAAAGGCATACAAATGTGAGGTTACTCAGTGGCTACTGTAAATCCTCAAAAATGACAGATGATTAATAAAATTTATTTCTCTGTGCTTGTTCCTGTTCCTGCTTTTACATTATAAGACATACTGAGCTGGGTGGAGACAGACTCCGTAGAATCACCAGTAAAAATTATAAAACAGGCCATTTTCATGGAAAGGGAACTAACTTGCATTTAATAATTTTTTTCATAAGATGAAGAATGTGCTATCCGTTTAAAGCGCACTTCACTTTTCCTCCTTTCCTTTCCACCTATAGTCTGAAAACAATTGAATTAGGTAACTTTGCCCTAAAAGGAAGCATTAAGCTTGTTGGAATTTTGGCTTAGTAAAAGGAAAAAGAAAGGAGGAGCTGTGATTACACTTGTTACTTTGTTATCAGTTTTAATTCTGGGCTCACCAAGTAGGTGAAGGGGAGATGCGGTGAGAAAAGGTCAGTGGCAATGGAGGGAAAAGGGCGAAGCTATGCTAGCATAAGAACGATGGACTAAGATGTCAAGACATGTTCCCATGTACTAAGCCCCTCACTCAGATAAGAGCATGTTGGGTTAGAGAACGGCTTCAGGACTCCTGAATTTGGACCCACTAAAACGTCATTCTTAATTTTCAATCCAAGAGTCAACCAGTCGTCCAGTTGAACACCCCACGCGTCACTTAAGCCTAGCCAGTTCACTTTTCTGGGTCCAGAGCTAGTGGAGAGGTTGATTATCACAGACTGGGCAAAGATCTTGAAAGGTGTGAATGGGGAAGAGGAGGATAGGTGTAGCAGAGAATGTTGAGGAGAATGCGGGGGGGGGGGGGGGGGGGAGGGAATGCCAAGTCTTAGAAGTCTTAGGAGAAAAGCGTGTGAGGGGGAGAGGTGGGGGAGCGGGAAAGGAACGTATACATCCTGCCCCGGGTGGGTGAAAGGGAATGAGCGGGGGGCCAGTGAAGCAGGGAGGGAATCGACCTAGAGTGGGACAGGAAAAAGGAAGGAACACCGGCTGGGAAACCAGAAAAATCTCAGTCCGAATCCGATCCGCCACAGTCGAACTTTAGGCAGAGCCCTTCGCCTCTGCGAGCTTCTGTTTCCGCATCCGTAAGCCCGGGCATCACCCGGCTCCCAACCCCAGCGAGGCTCAATTAGGATAACGGACGTGGAAGCCGGGAGGCCAGCGCCCAGCGCTCAGGGGGCGCCCAGTGAACGTTGGTGGACTCGGAATCTCAGAGCCTCGGCTTCCTCTTCCGGCAAGCGGGGCCCCGCCACCGGCTCTGATCCGCGCAGGGCGGCGCGCCGGATAAACCGCACGGCGGGCTAACCGGGAGAGCGCGTCGGGCGGTTCCTCCGTAAGGCGGAGCGGGCCCGCCGGGCTGGGGCCCAGGCCTCGCGGGCGAAGGGGAAGGAGAGGGGGCGGATACTGCACCTTCCCCCCCGGCCCCGCCCGGAGCGTCCCGACGCGTGCTACTGAGCGGGCCTGCGCCGCTTCATGCCGCGCCGCCTCCACTCCCGACCCGGCTGCAGCGGCTTCCTCGGCGACGGCGCCGGTGGCAACCCAGGCGGCGAACGCGGCACTTAAAGGCGGCAGCGGCAGCGGCGGCGGCGGCGGCGCTGGCGCCTCGGAACTTCCGGTTCGTCGCGACCCGCCCTCCGACCAGCGAAGGCTCGGCGGGGCCAAGAAGGGCGCCGCTCCCTGCTGGGTGGGGTCCCTTGCCACAGTGCAGTCTAGTGGCCGGAGGAACGAACGCGGCGCGGAACGGACACCGCTGCGGTGGGGGACCGAGATGAAATCCAGAAACGGGTGGCGACTTGCTTGAAGTCGCAGGACGCGTTGTGGCGCGTGTCTGCTCATCCATCTTTTTTTTTTTTTTTCATTCAACAAGTATATATTGAGTGCCTGCTATGTACCAGGCAGAGTTTGTAGACGCTGAGATCAGAGCAGGGAGCAAGCCAGTAAAAATCCCTGCCCCTTCTTGAAGATGACAGAGGGGAGGGACCAAGGCCTTAGGGGAACTTCTGAGCGGCCCACTGTTGTGGTGGAGAGAAACCTGAACTTGGAGTCAGAAAGCTTGGCTCTAGTACTAATTAGTGATCTTTAGAGGTCAGTCGATCTCTTTGAGCCATGGTTTCTTGATCTGTAGGAGAGATAGAACACATTATGTCGTTGTAATTAAGGAAAACCGTATGTGTCACAATAACACTTAAAGAGGAAGAAACTGGCTCGGGCAGGGAGGTGACCAACTTGCTGTAATCACAACCAGAGGCAGGTCTGTTAACCTGTAGTCTCTTCCTATTTCACACCATGCATTGGCTGAGAAAAAGAAAGAGAAAAAGGCAGGCTGGGGAGATGACTGGGAAAGTGGAAGGTGTATAACAAAACAGTGGAAAAGCTGGCCTCCCCTCTCTTCTATTACTCAAGCGACCATGTGTCAGAGGTGTGGATCATTAGGATTTAGTATAATAGCACTAATAAAAGATCCATTTGGGTGCCAAGATTCCATTCTTCATTGTAATTGCTCACTTTCACTTTAAATGAGTCTTCCCTCCGGCTTTTTTTTCACTTGAGCTCCCCTAACAGAAAGGTACAGGCATTTTCACTGGGACTCCTCTGTGAATTTTCTGCAAATGACCTGAAGGTAGGTTTTAAGGCTTTGAATGCACATGCACATACTAACAAAACACAATGAAATATCTTGCAGTTCATTTCATTCAACCAAGTGTTTGTTGAATCGCTGCCATGTGCCTGTCACTGTTCTAAGCACTGGGGCTACAATAGTGAATAAAGTAGACAAGATCCCTTTGTGTGGTTTTCACTCTAAGAAGAGGAAAAAGACCTCCCCAAAAGCAAACAAACAAAACAATATATAATTTTATGGATTTTAAAAAGCAAGCTCTGGAGAGGTTAAGTACTTGCTTAAGTCATTTGACTAATTATGGATTGATCTAGGCTTGAATTCAGATTTCTTGGTTTTCAATCTCACTTTCTCTATGGCAGGCTTAACAAGCCTCAAGCCAGAGGAAGCTGTAAGGGAACATCTCCACCCTGCACCCTGGCAACCTCCCATGTTGCCTCACACAGGCCTCACGGGCAAAGTCTTTGAACCAAAGCTTATCTGAGTCTTAGCAGAATGCTTTGTGATCTTCCCAGAACAGGAGAGGATGGGAGGCTTATAAGGATCTCAAGCCAATCTCCCCCTGGCAGCTTCTCATTTCCCAGGTTCTGTTGAGATGTGGGCTCTCTGTCCCACCCACTCAGAATATCGCTGCAGAATATGAGAACCACTTAGCTGCAGTCTAGAATTGGCTTCTCAGCAGCTGGGTATGCCACAACTTACCCTGCAGTCATCTTACCCCATCTGTTTCAGTATTCTCCATTTTGATTTGTGGGACAAGGACCACTGGCAGCTGGCACCTTAATGCGTTCTTCCTTTTGTTGTGTAGGTAAGTATTAAACTGTCCGAATCTGAAGTGGCCCGTTGTATCTCTACTGGCTAACTCAGTCAGGCCGGGGTCTTGCCAACCTTGTGTATGTGCTTGACAAAGCCTAGCCAGCTTGTCGCCACCCTGCACTCTAGGAACCCATCAGGAAAAGGCAAGTTGTCTAGCACACAACATCTGAGTAAATCGTCTGTGTTAACATGGCGGCGTTGATACAAATTCATTCTTGCATTTAAAAAGTCGGGTTCTGGCATCATGGGCAGGGGGCAGTAAGTGTGAGTGAAAGCTGGGATGGCAAGGCCAAGTGAGAACGCTTCCTAGGGAAATCTGGGCTGCCTCCTGGAGCCATGCCCGTCTGAGGCAGTCAAGTCCTTGTCTGGGTCTAGCCTTATGTTTTAGAGGTCCTGAGAGTTTTCCACACTGGGCCTCCTCAGAGACCAGCCTAAGAGTCCTTCTGTGTGTCTAACACTCCATGATCTTCAGGCAGTGGTACTTTTCCTCTGGTATTCACAGGTAAAAGCGTGCACTCCCAGAATCAGACATACCTGGGATCATATCCTGGCTCCTCTCCTTACTAAGGAGATACTCCTTACTCCCAGGCTTTTCTAAGTTTTATTTCTCTCATCTGTAAAATGACTTCAGTAACATCACTGAAATGAATAAATGAAATATATAATGCATTTAAAGTGCTTAACAACACGTGGTGCACATTAGGCATTCCGTTTATTAATTCTATTTATGAATGGTGGTGATGATGACAAAGATAACAACAAAACCCTTTCCCAGAGGGGCATGCCCAAAGCCTCGCCAGGTAGCACTATCCATGCGACAATAAGCATCATTCGTCACAATTCACAAGCGTCAATTTGAACACAACATGCTGACATTCATTACAGAAAGATCCACCAATCTTCCCACTACCCTATCATAACTTTCTTGTTTTATATACATATTTTACACATGTAGCAGGAGCAATATTTTCAAGCCACTTACAGATTTGTACTGCATTTAATTTCCTTAGTTTTTCCATAATTTGACCCAACCTATATTTATATGACCCATTTCATTTAATAGTAAAAAGTGTAATCTTGATTAACTCTAGGCAAACCCAGTCATTCAATTCAGGATCCTTTCTGGTGAAGGGTGTGACGGCTAATGCCTTCTCTAGACCTTCATCCCAGCTGTACTGGTTTGAATAGTGTCCTCCTCAAATCTATGTTCATCCAGAACCTCATAATGTGACCTTATTTGGAAATAGGGTCTTTGCAGATGTTATTAGTTAAGATCATGTTAGAGTAGAGTGGGTCTCAAATTCGTTGACTGGTGTCCTTATAAGAAGTCCATACGAGGAGGGGTGCCAGGGTGGCTCAGTTGGTTAAGCATCCGACTTTGGCTTAGGTCACGAGTTCACAGTTCGTGAGTTCAAGCCCTGCATCGGGCTCTGTGCTGACAGCTTGGAGCCTGGAGCCTTCTTCGGATTCTGTATGTGTGTCTCTCTCTGCCCCTCCCCTGCTTGTACTCTGCTCTCTCTCTCTCCTTCAAAATAAGTAAACACTTAGAAAAAAATTTTTAAATAAAAAACAAAACAATAAACAAACAAACAAAAAGAAGGCCATATGAGGAAATAAGAACAGATATACTCACAGATCATTTGACAGCAAAGGTGAAGATTGGAGCAATGCTGCCACAGACCATAGGGCAGCAAGGATTGCCAGCAACCGCCAGGTTGGATTCTTGCCTAGAGCCTTCAGGGGGAGCATGGTCCTTCCAGCATCTTGACTTTGGACTTCTTTTTTTTTTTTTTTTTTTTTTTTCAACGTTTATTTATTTTTGGGACAGAGAGAGACAGAGCATGAACGGGGGAGGGGCAGAGAGAGAGGGAGACACAGAATCGGAAACAGGCTCCAGGCTCTGAGCCATCAGCCCAGAGCCCGACGCGGGGCTCGATCTCACGGACCGCGAGATCGTGACCTGGCTGAAGTCGGACGCTTAACCGACTGCGCCACCCAGGCGCCCCTTGACTTTGGACTTCTAACCTCCAGAACTGTAAGAGAATAAACTTTTATTTATTTATTTATTTATTATTTTTTATTTTTTTAGTTGGTTAGTTAGTTTGTTTTTGAGAGAGAGAGTGTGTGTATGTGGAGTGGGGGAGGGACAGAGGAAAGAGGGAGAGAGAGAATCCCAAGCAGGCTCAGTACAGCCAATGTGGAGCCCAGTGTGGGGCTTGATCTCATGAACGTGAGATCATGACCTGAGCTGAAATCAAGAGTCATACACTTAACCGACCCCTAAACTTCTGTTGTTTTAAGCCAGGTGATTTTGTGGTATTTTGTTATGGCTGCCCTAGGATACGAATATACCAGCTAATCCTCAGGTATGACCTTCCCCTCATCATGAAGTACTCAGTGAGATAGTTGTTATCTGTCAGTCTCTAGTTGTGAATCCACACTGTGTTCTATTCCCTCTCTGCCCCACTTGCTGGCCCTTCTCACATTTGTTCCTGCACCTTCACCCATATCCAGGAAGCCTCTGGCCCTCTTGCCGATCTTTAACCTTTATCTCCACTAGGTGACTGCTGCTCTAGAGCCTTGCGCTAATGCCTGGGCAAGAGCACAGGTCTTTTCTTTCCCTAGATCCCTAAACCTGTCATAGGTGTTGAGGGGGGATTCCCTCAGCTCTGGATAAGCCCTTAAGGGGAGGTGAGGGCAAGACTGAGGCTCCTTCTCAAGGGTACTCCCTTAGTTCCCCCTGCCCCTTTAAAAAAATCCTCCTGGGGTTTACTGAACGAAGTCAGGTTGTATCATTTGTGTAAATGTCATTGAGCAGAGTCCCTTACTTCTCTTTTGACTTTCTTCTCCCTGGTCTGCCTGGAAATTTTTTATTTAGTCTACATATTATTCCAAATATTTTCTGTTTTACATGTGCAGCCAGGTTTAAAAGAGAAGAATCTGATGTCTCTATTCTCCGTTTCCATGATTACAATTCTCCAAGAGCCATGGTTGCCACATCCTAGCCCCCTAAATTGGGAAGGATCAAGGGTTATAAAGAAGGAAAACAAAAACACAAGATATTTCCTTGTATTATAGCACTATGTAAAGTTGTAATTGGATTTTTTTTCTACGTTTTCTTACTTTCATTTAAGTAATCTCTCCACCCAAAATGGGACTCGAACTCCTGACCCCAAAATCAAGAATCACATGCTCTTCTGACTGAGCCAGGCAGGTGCCCCTGTGATTGGAATTTTTGTATTTTTTTATCATAAACATTTTCAATATTACTAGTTTCTTTTTTTTTTTTTTTGAATGCTTGTTTATTTTTGAGAGAGAAAGACACAGAGTGTGAGTGGGGGAGGGGCAGAGAGAGAGGGAGACACAGAACTTGAAGCAGGCTTCAGGCTCTGAGCTGTGGGCACAGAGCCTGTTGCAAGGCTTGAACTCACAAACCATGAGATCATGACCTGAGCTGAAATCAGACGCTTAACCGACTGAACCACGCAGGCGCCCCAAATATTATTAGTTTCTGGGGCGCCTGGGTGGCGCAGTCGGTTAAGCGTCCGACTTCAGCCAGGTCAGGATCTCACGGTCCGTGAGTTCGAGCCCCGCGTCGGGCTCTGGGCTGATGGCTCAGAGCCTGGAGCCTGGTTCCGATTCTGTGTCTCCCTCTCTCTCTGCCCCTCCCCCGTTCATGCTCTGTCTCTCTCTGTCTCAAAAATAAATAAACGTTAAAAAAAAAATTTAAAAAAATATTATTAGTTTCTAATTCACCATTTTGCGCTGCTGTATTGTTTTTTCATTGGTCATTCTCCTTATGTAATTTCCAGTGTTTCACCCTGTAACACCATGAACATCTTCATACATACTTCTTCCTTTCTTGAAGTTTTTTTTTTTTAATTTTTTTTTCAACGTTTATTTATTTTTGGGACAGAGAGACAGAGCATGAACGGGGGAGGGGCAGAGAGAGAGGGAGACAGAATCGGAAACAGGCTCCAGGCTCTGAGCCATCAGCCCAGAGCCCGAAGCGGGGCTCGAACTCACAGACCGCGAGATCGTGACCTGGCTGAAGTCGGACGCTTAACCGACTGCGCCACCCAGGCGCCCCGAAGTTATTTTTAGAACAAAGACCCCAGAGGGGAATTTGCTACATATTGCACAACTGTTTTCCAAAATGATCCCACGATTGTATATTGCTCTTAGCTACAGTCAGCATGGGTGTGCCAATTTCACTAAAACTTTTCTAGCACTGGGCATTATTGTCCACAAATGTATTTTAAGCATCTATTTTCTGAAACACATTGTGCTAGATGCTATAGGGTACCAAAAGGAGGCAGTCTGTATTCTAGAGAGATTTATAATCTAGTTGAGGAAACAGATTATAAGCATATAATGAACACCCTAATAACAGTTGATTGCAGGATATGGTGGGCTAAAGTTTGTTTTTCCACTTCGCCCATATTTTGTACCTTCTGGGTACTAGCACAAACCAAGCTGCAATAACAAAAAAGGGCCTTTCCTGCTGATTTTCTTTTCCATATTTAAGTTTTTGAATAGGTAATACTATCATATGACCCCAAATTTGACAAATGGAAAGGTCTATAGTAAAAAAAGATTCTCCTATCCTGCTCCTCCAATTCACCCAGTTTCCTTGATATAAAAACAAATACTATAGATAGATAGATCATTATTCCTCCCACTACTCCACTATTTTTATTTTTTTTTAATTTTTTTTTCAACGTTTATTTATTTTTGGGACAGAGAGAGACAGAGCATGAACGGGGGAGGGGCAGAGAGAGAGGGAGACACAGAATCGGAAACAGGCTCCAGGCTCTGAGCCATCAGCCCAGAGCCTGACGCGGGGCTCGAACCCACGGACCGCGAGATCGTGACCTGGCTGAAGTCGGACGCTTAACCGACTGCGCCACCCAGGCGCCCCTCCACTATTTTTAATACAAACGGGAGCGTACCAACTGTCTGCACCTGCAACCATGTATTCGGTTCAGAGAACCAGGACTTATCAGGCAGATCAAACTCAAGAGGGTGGAAAGGCCACTCCCCATACCCAAGTAAGGTTGAGCCTGAGGTGGGGTCATTCTGTACCTTTTTCTGAACTATGGATTAAGGGGAAGGGTCTTCTTTCTTTTTTCTTTTTCTTCTGTCAATGATTGGCTGCAAGGCCCACCCTCCTGGAATAGCTAGGAGGTTACAGATCTACTAACTGGGTTCATACGATGCCCCAGTGTGTGCCTGGATTGACCCAGTGAGTCTCCGGCTCCACTTTCAGCTTTGTGCTGTCTAGATAGACAAACATGATTTTGGTTCAGGATGTCTAGGAGCACCTGGGTGGCTGAGTCAGTTCAGCGGCTGACTTCTGCTCAGGTCATGATCTCACGGTTTGTGAGTTCCAGCCCTGCACCCTTTGGATCCTCTGCCTTCCTCTCTGCCCCGCCTCCCTCCTCTCAAAAATAAATAAACATTAAAAAAAAAAAAAAAAAAAAAAAAAAGGATATCTAGCTGGGTGATTCTGGGCGAGGCACAAAACAGCCAAATTCTACACTTCATTTTCTAAAACTTCTTCCACGAACAGAAGATTTTGTAAAAAGGTGAATAAGGAGAATGTGCATGATCCTTTGTCCAAAGCCAGAAAACAGCCTTAAGCACTGAATACATGCTTCATCCGTAGCAAGCACTCAGCAAATGCGTCCTGTGGCCTGAGAAGGGAGAGATGGCCCTGGCCCTGGGGCTAGGAAGGCTACATCTAGAAGGCAGGACACACAGGAAGTACTTAATTTGCATTTTTATTTGACTAGTATTATCATAAAACCCTTAGCCCTACTTAAGCTTGGCGGTGCTGCTTGGGTCTGCCTTTTTATACCCTCTCCTATCTTTTTGTTTTATAGTTTACCCTGATGCTACTCAGTACCCTCTCCATTTCAATTTTTTTCTTCATGGATTTCCCCTGGAGAGAGGAGTCCACAAGAGCTGGCCTCCTTGCAGGAAAATTTAGAAATAGCCAGTAAGATCATCAGAGAGGATGGAGTCTAACTCTCTCGTTTGATGGATATGGAAACTCAGGCCCAGAGAAGTTTCCAGTACATTACTGGTGTTCAGTTGAACCAGGCTGCATAGGCCCTCTTCCTTTGTATCTTTCTTAAGGAGGACCTGAAGCAAAATGTCCAGATTCATTCTTCTTGCTTATCAATAGCTCTCATCTTGGATGGAGGTCAGTTGATAAGCCTCAGGTTTCAAGAATGCTGGATTGAAATGATTTTATTTTTTATTACATACCTACCAGAATGGCTAAAATTAGAGAGACTGAAAATACCAAGGATATAAGGCAACTAGAACTTTCAAGAATTACTTGTAGGTATGTAAATTGATCAGAACACGTTGTAAAACTGCTTATCTCCTGTGTCAACTATACGGAAAAAAAAAAAAAAAAACCAAAACCAGGAACCAAAACCCCCCAAACTGCTTATCTACTAAAGCTCAACATACACCTACTCTATGACCTTGCATTTCTACTCCTATGTATTTATCCAAGAGAATTAAGCACATTTATACACTAAAAGATAATTACATAAATGTTGATTGCATTCCATTATTTATTTATAATAGCTAAAAACTGGAAACAATGCAAATGTCCTTCATCAAGAGAATGGATAATTTGTGGTATATTCATACAATGAAATGCAATACTGCAGATACCAACAAAAACCATTCCATTTACATGAAATTCAAGAACTGACAAAAGCTACTCTATGGTGAGAGAGGTCAGCATAGAAATTTGCGGGGTAGGGGCGCCTGGGTGGCGCAGTCGGTTAAGCGTCCGACTTCAGCTCAGGTCGCGATCTCGCGATCTCGCGGTCTGCGAGTTCGAGCCCCGCGTCGGGCTCTGGGCTGATGGCTCAGAGCCTGGAGCCTGCTTCCGATTCTGTGTCTCCTTCTCTCTCTGCCCCTCCCTCCTTCATGCTCTGTCTCTCTCTGTCTCAAAAATAATTAAATGTTAAAAAAAATTAAAAAAAAAAGAAATTTGCGGGGGGTGGGGGGAAAGATGGGAGGCAAAGGTGTATTGATATGAAAGAACCTCTGGGATGCTGGAAATGTTCCAGATCTTGAGCTAGGTGGTAATTAATTACACAGATATAAATGTAAGTAAATATTCAGCTTAAGCTAAACATTTAAAATTTGCTCATTTCCTGTATGCCTCAATTTTTTTTAATGCCCTATAATTGGGGGCACCTGAGTGGCTTAGTCAGTTGCGTGTCTGACCTCAGCTCCGGTCATGATCTTATGGTTCATGAGTTTGAACCTCTGCATTGGGCTCTCTACTGTCAGTGTGGAGCGCACTTCAGATCCTCTGTCACCCCTCTCTACACCTCCCCCTCTCATACTTGCTCTCTCTCTCTCTCTCAAAAGTAAATGAACATTAAGAAAAAAAGTGCCCTATGTTATGCTAAGTGAAATAAGCCATACAGAGAAAGACAGATACCATATGGTTTCACTCTTATATGGATCCTGAGAAACTTAACAGAAACCCATGGGGGAGGGGAAGGAAAAAAAAAGAGGTTAGAGTGGAAGAGAGTCAAAGCATAAGAGACTCTTAAAAACTGAGAACAAACTGAGGGTTGATGGGGGGTGGGAGGGAGGGGAGGGTGGGTGATGGGTATTGAGGAGGGCACCTGTCGGGATGAGCAGTGGGTGTTGTATGGAAACCAATTTGACAATAAATTTCATATATTGAAAAAAAAAGTGCCCTATATTGGATCTGCATTGTATTAAAGGCCATGCGATAAAAACACGTTTACCATTTCAAAAGCATTTTTTAAATTCAAGACTATCAAGTTTATTGCTTTCACCACCCCCCATACCCAGCAGATTACTTCACCTCCAACAGGTTTGTCTATTACCAGTTCCTCCTCACTGACAGGTGGACCTGCCAAGCACATATTTGATTTGGCTCCAGTTTAACAAACTTCTCTGACCCCCATGTGTCTGTGGGACATAGTACAAACACCTGATTGAAGCAAAGACTTTCTTATTTCATTTCCCATCTGCCTTTCCAGATCCAGGGTGACCTCTAGTCTCCATGTCCTTAACCCCCAGTACACAGAAGCTTCCATAGCTCTTCACCTTTGGACTCTGGCTCTATGCTTCCGCTGTCCTACCTCTGCTTCTTTCTCTATCAAATTTCCTTCTCACATTTCACTGTCCAGCTTTTAAGGATTCACTCTCAAATGTCCACCCATTGGGTTTCCAAAACCCTCATTTCCCACCTTCCTGCCTTTGTAAGTTCAGCACATTCACCATATGTAAAGCCCTCTGTATTTTATATGATCCACCCCTGAATTAAGTGTTTCCCAAGAGCCTGTCTCATTTCTTTTTTTTTTAAATTTTTTTAATGTTTATTCATTTTTGAGAGACAGAGCATGAGGAGTGAAGGGGCAGAGAGAGGGAGACACAGAATCGGAAGCAGGCTCCAGGCTCTGAGCTGTCAGCACAGAGCCTGACAAGGGGCTGGAACTCACGAACTGTGAGATCATGCCAGGAGCCCAACTGGGACGCTCAACTGACTGAGCCACCCAGGCGCCCCGAGCCCCTCTCATAGCTCTTCATCTCTGGATCCCTGTGCTCAGCACTTTGGTAAATAAATAGGTGCCAACAGAACTGAATTGTAAGTCTCATTTTTGTCCCAGACTTCTGGTTTTCATAGTAATGTTGCTTCCTATTAAACACTTCACTGCAGCAGACTTAGGGATGAAAGTGGATACAGACAAGATAGCTTAAATTAGACATAAACTAGTGTTGTATCTAGTCTGGGTCCCTTACTTTAAGAGAGAAAAGTCTCCTGCTCTGGCCAATAGGATAGCCACTATTATGTCGCTGTTTAAATTAATTAGACGTTGGGGCGCGAGTGGCTCAGTCAGTTAAGCTTCCGACTTCAGCTCAGGGCATCATCTCCCGGTCTGTCTGTGGGCGCTGTGCTGACAACTCAGAGCCTGGAGCCTGCTTCAGATTCTGTATCTCCCTCTCTCTCTGCCCCTCCCCCATTCACACTGTGTCTCTCAAAACTGAATACATATTTAAAAATAAATTAATTAGAAGTAAATAAAATAGAAAATTCAATTTCTCGGTCTCACAAGCCACATTTCAAGTACTCAAAGTCTCATGTGGCTGGTGGCTACCAAAATCGAACAGCGCAGAATGTAACATTTCCATCACCGCATAAAGTTCTATGAGACTGCGCTGAAAATTTCGGGCCTTTACATTTTCTCTTCCCTCTTAGAACACCCTTCCACCCTCTTCCCATACTCCTTCC
Source organism: Felis catus (assembly GCF_018350175.1). Classification (NCBI taxonomy): domain Eukaryota; kingdom Metazoa; phylum Chordata; class Mammalia; order Carnivora; family Felidae; genus Felis; species Felis catus. Next base: position 39,626,604 of record NC_058373.1, on the reverse strand, counting down.
CCTATAATATCATCATTCTTATTGTGTCTGTAATTACAGGATTTCGGGACAGCAGGGACTGTGTCTTACTGCTTTAGCTCCAGTGTTTAGCTTCGAAGCCCAGCGCAATTAATAAGCTCTCAGTAAACGTTGAAATAAATAGGTGATAGAACGGGGTGATCTTCCAGATAACATCAGTCCCAATCCCTTTCTCACGCTGATCAGTTCTTTATGAGTCTCCAGAACTTTTCATTTTTAAGCCTATCTTAAAGCATCGCCCCGGAGAAGAGGGGAAAGGGCCTTGCATGCACCTGCTGACTCCCAACTCCCCAAACCGCTGTATCAAGCTGTGGCGTCACTCGTGCTGGGCCCGCCCCTTCCCACTTCTGCGCCCCGTGCCGCCCCCGCCCTGCTCGCGCCAAGGTCTAGAGCTCGCGCCACCGCCCCCCTCCCCCGTCATTGCGCAGGCGCAGCCTGCGAGCGTGGGGTGTCTCGAGGTTGGCGGCTGCCGGCGCTCAAGAGCGCAGGGGTTTGTGGCCTGCGTTCGACCGGCACCAGTCTCTCACTATCCGAGGCAGCGAGGCGCAGCGATCCGTCTCCCCGCGCCCCGTGCGGTGTGGCCATGGAGAATCAGGTGCTGACGCCTCACGTCTACTGGGCTCAGCGACACCGCGAGCTGTATCTGCGCGTGGAGCTGAGTGACGTACAGGTAAAGGCCGCTGCGGGCGGCGGGACGAACGCGGGGTCGCAGCTCCCGGGACCCGCCGATCCCCGCCACTCTCTTTGTCCCAGTGCGCGCTGGAGAGCCTGCAGTGCACCAACGGGTTCGGCGACGCGGTGCACTTTCGGCGTCCAGGCCCGGGCAGGAACTGGCCCTGGTCGAGGCGCACCCGCACACCACGGGCCTGGGGCGCGACCCCCTGAAGGCTGCAGGTACCTTCGGGTGCTGCGTGAGTCCTGCGCGGGTCTCAGAGGCTGCCCGGGCCTTCTCTTTGTTCGCAGTCTGAGGCCTGATGGAGCCCGAGCCCGGCCTTGGAGGCCTGGCCGCCGGGGTTCGAGTTCGCCAAGGCCCTTGGAGACGTGGGATGAGCTCGTTGGGCCAGGGGTTCAGAGTGACCGTGGCTTGCTAGGACGCCTGGCGTTCGCCTGAGAGGTCCAGCTGGGCCTGTCCGAGGTTCACAAGGCCCGCCGCTGCCCCAGAGGGGCCACACCCACCTTCCAACCGTTCAGTGATGGAAATCATTCTTGTTAATTTTAATTTTAAAATCCGGGGGACCCCGAGAAAGTGATTTCCGCCCCTATTCTGAAGGCTATGAGCTCAGGTTTGAGGAGTTGCATAGAGAACTTAAAAATTAAGTTACATCGAACATTTATGTTTGATTTCCTTAGCCTCCTCCATGAACAAGCTGTTGTCCCCTAAATGGTGGAGATCCCAGGACCTGTGTAGCCTCTGCCTCTGTCCAGAGCATCCGGGATTCCAGTCTTTGAGAAACTGGAGTTTTCAGTCTGGAATGTTCTTTCCCCAGTCATCCTTACTCCCTACTTCTCCCTGATATCTGTGGCAATTCGTAACCTCCTTCACTCCACTCAGCTCACTGCCTCTGAGTCAGGCGTTTGTGCTTCTGTCCCTCTGCCTGCCTGGCATATTGTCTTGTGAAGTGCGTGTAGGGGCTCTTTCAGTGTAGATTTGAATTTGTTGAGTTGAATCTGTTTCTGGAATTTAAACCTGTTTTCCCGTTGAAAGATAAAGACAATACTGGCCAGAATGCCTTTAAATAGGATGTGACATTGCATGGTGTGTCATTTAATGTATTAAACCAGACTGAATTATATTTTTGCATCAGAAGATGAGTAAATGTTCCGTGCTCTTCAGGGTGTTGTAATAAAGAAGGAAACAAACAAAATCTTTGTTGATGGGAATCAAAGTCCCCATTTGGAGAGGGTTCTCACTCAATAAGTGTGGAATGTGTGTTAGTTATGACAGTCTCTTGTTAAAAAGTATTTAGTCAAGCATTATGTAGACCAGTTAAACTCAGGCCCTGTCCTCTCTAGATGTTATCATGTAATAAGGATGTACTATTCTGGGATAGTTTTGAAGCTGCAAACACTAAAGGTGTTTAAGGGCATAAGGGGGTGGTGGGGGAAAGAAATGGAAATTAGTTGGACAAATGAAAGAATGCATCATACTTATGTTTGTCTTAAGAGATCTCAACCTCTTAGTTAAGAAGTATGAACACATGTTTATCACACTTGGTATGTTTAGAAACACGAAAAGTTTACATTTGAAATGTCTTATAGGGGGCACCTGGGTGGCTCAGTTGGTTAAGCGTCTGACTCCACCTCAGGTCATGATCTCACAGTTTGTGAGTTCAAGCCCCACGTCAGGCTCTGTGCCTGGAGCCCACTTCGAGTTCTGTGTCTCTCCTTCTCTCTCTGCCCCTCCCCTGCCCCTGCTCACACTGTGTCTTTCTCAAAAATAAACATTAAAAAAAAAGTGTTATAGATAAGGAAATGTAAAGGTGGAGGAAGAAAATGGAAGTTTCTTTTGGATAGAGAATCCTTTTATGTTTGGGAAAAAATACATTTTTCCTCCAAAAGCAACATGTTAGTACCGTTCGTAAAAGAAATCCTCTACCTTGTGTGGGGTACTAGAGATTTATAAAGATGAGTCAGATAGTCTCAGCTTTCCAAGGGCATACTGTCTAGAAGAAGCATATTATCTTATATAAACAAAAAGTTTTGTGTATGGGTATGTTTATTGGTAGAATTAGAGTTGACTATGAACCAGGTCTCCTTTAACCTGGTGTTAAAGGAATTTGTTACCTCTCTTTTGTTTAGTTAGACATGACCTTCATAATGAGATGAAGTGTTCTTTTCAAACTGAGATTGGAAGAACTTTCCAGAAAGAGAAAGGCATGAACTTTTGGGTTTTCTGACTTGTACCGTGTCAATGCATGACAGCCAAAGACTGCCAGAGAAACACCTCTAGTTGAACAGGTTGGGCTTATTATTCATTCCAGCAAGGAGAGCATAGCCCATGGGGGACAATGGTGTCTCATTAAGGGGGTTGGAACTGATTGTAGGATTTGGATGCTGTCAGAAAACAGGGACAATTCTGTGGTTGGTTATCTGAATACATCTTATCTGTTGGGAGGAGAGACTAGCAAAAGAATAAAAGTAATTGGTAGAGAAGTAGCATTCATTTTGGCCAAGAGAGAAAGGGTGTCTGGTATTTTGTGGGTAGCGTAGTGGCCATGTTTTTGTCTGTGCTTACCCAAAATTATGAAATGACCTTTGTCTCATTTCATTAACGTTTCATAATAACCTTGTCCAAGGTTGGTATTCTGTGCCATTATGCCTAATAGGAGAATAATGTGGCCAAGCTGTGACAGGCCACCCTCTGAATGTCAGGGGCTGCCCTTTCTTTTTAATTTCTCACTTAACTGCCCAGTGCAGGGCTGTGGACCTGTGATTCAGGGTCCGAATGAAGCAATGCACTTATTCAGTGAAAACCATTTGCAGCATGCCTACTACTCTTATCTCATTAAGCTAGGTGCTGGGTTTTTGGACAGCTCTCTCTTGCTCCCTGCTTTCTGCCATGTTTCACAGCTTCTATGTTAGTGAGTTTTAGTGTTGAATTCCAATTTGGGGGCAGCAGCTCCCCTCCCCTCCCTTTCTAAGACACAAAGAACTGTCCAGTTTTCATGTCTCCATTCTGTCTTTGGAGGGACAGGGTTAGTGGCTGCGGAGAAACCACTACTGATGTGAGGAGGAATAGTATACAGTAAAGGCTTCAAGTGCAGCATTGTCTGAGTTTGAGGTAAGCAGTAGCAAAGATGCCAGCTGGAGTCCAGGGGGCTAGGGCAGAGTCCTTTTCACAACAGTGTTTATTTTCAAGATAAGCATAACATACAGGTTTGTGCCAGACACGGCAACTGTAGTTGTTAGAGCATTTGTTCATTTATCAAGGTTTTTGTTTGTTTTAAAGTTATATGGGAACAAAGTGCATACCTCTGTCCGGGAGCTGTTTGGCAGATACTGTTGTTGTCCTTACTTGATAGACAGTCTGGTAGAAAGAGTGGTAACTGAAGACATGAGGGTGGGTTCTTGCTCTTGTACTTACCGTCTAGGGGCCGTGGATAATTCACTTAACCCTTATGTGTCTCAGGTTCTTCACACAAAGTTTGAATACCCCTCGTTCACAGGATTTTTTTTAAGTTTGAATTGGATCATGGATTTGAAAGTGTTTTGTAAATTCTAGTTTGCTATTCAAATGAAAGGGATAATATTGTGATGTTAAACCTTAGATGGGAGAAACCAAAGAGCAGTAGAACAAGGTAGAGTCTATTAGCAAAGTTATCCGTATATGGTATCACACGTATTCTACGACAGAGGTGGCTTTGCGTATTAATAGGGGAAAGGATGAACAATTCGGGAAATTATTTGGGGATGATTGGTAATCCAGATAACAAAATGAGGGGCCCCTGGGTGGCTCAGTCTGTTCAGCATCTGACTCTTGATTTTGGCTCAGGTCAGGAGCCTGCTTAAGATTCCCTCTCTCCCTCTGCCCCTCTCCCCTGTTTGCACACACTCTCTCTCTCCAAAATAAAAAATAAGAAACCCCCAAACAACAACAGCAATGGCAACAACAACAACAAAACACAGATAGCAAAAAGATAAAATAAGATCTTGCCTTATGTCACACACAAAAGTTAATTCCAGGTGGGTTAATGACCTGAATGCAAAGCAAAACTACTAAAGGAAGATATAGGAGACTGTCTTTACGGTATTGGACCAGAGAAGAATGTGTTAAATAAGACACACAAAGCATAAACCCTAAAGATTAACAAATTTAAGACAAACCTGAAGAAGATATCTACAGCACATATCACCGACAAACGATTAACGTCGGAAATATATAAAGAACCACTACAGATCAATTAGGAAAAGACATATTACCCATTAAAAAGGGGGCAGAAAATATAAGCAATTCAGAGTAAAAGGAAACAAGAATGGCCAGTATACCTGAGAAGATGCTTGATCTTAGTTATAATCAGGGACATGTAAACTGAAGGGATAGTGTTTGTTAGTAAACCAATATTTCTTAGATTGGGAGAGATGAAAAGTCTAACATTATCAGTTGTTGGTGAGATTGTTCAGCAATGGGACATTTTTATACAACTCCCCCTCTGTCAAAGACCACCAGAAACACCTTGTTTTAACAAGTGGCTTTATTGCTTGTTTCAATGAGGGAGAACACGTATTGTGGAATCTTGGGGTATCTCAGTAAGGGGGTGTTAGAAATAAGTGATAATAGAAATCCCAAACTTGGATGTTTGGGAAAGGGTCTAAGGAAGTAGGGATTCATTTTAGATTCGATGCTGTAGAAAATGGGGACATTTCTATGATTGGATATTTTGCGGATGGCATAGTGACCTGTTCTTAAGGCACAATTATGAGTTGACCTTACTTTGTGTCATTTTATCATGGTCTCAGAGAAACCTGAGGTCAGCTGGTTTTATTTGAGACTATTTGTGTAGGAGAGCAAAAATGGCTTTGCTGTGAGCTTTAGAACAGCTTGTAATAATTTTGAGATCTAGCTGTGAATGTCAGATCAGTTTCAGCTGTCAGGGCTGCTTATTTTCTTTTTTTAAAAACAGTTTTAAAAGTCCTAAATATCTTTGCATGTATAGTTCACTCTTCTGTACATGTAAGTTTAAGCAAAATAAATTAGTGAAATTATTTCTAAACCATCTTCATATTTTAGAACGCACTCTTCTGAATCACCTTCAGCTCAGAGATGTCACTGTCCCTGCTTTTCCACATGGTATCATCCTCTGTGCCATTAAGAGGACCAGAAATGCAGCATTTCTGAGAGAGCGCTCTACATGAGCATTGTTTTTTTTCAAGTCATCAGGACCTATTTATAAGTTTTGATGCGGGCACTTCTTGATGTTACCAGAAGACGTCAACAGAACATTTCCAGAATAGAATCAGGACTCCTACTCCTTCCTCAAATGGCCTGCAAGTGGTTTGTTGACTGAAAAACTGAGTTACACCCGTGTCGCCATGCCATCTGGAACAATAGCCAAATTCACATGTTCAGCCAGTGACAACCACGTCATGGCTGCCACTTTACCAGAGCACTTGTAAGGTGCCACTATCTATGGTAGTATATATCCTGATTTTGGAGATTTTAAATGTGAAAAAAATGTGCACTTCAGAATTGCTGAAATATAGCAGAGTTTGGAGTTGTCAGTTAATAAGTTGTAGTATTTAAATTCCTGAGACAGGATGAGCTCACCCAGGTAGAGACTGTAGATCAAAGGTTACCAACTCAAATGCCCAAAATACCGCGTAGCGATTAGGAGCCTGGGTGTCTCTTTTTGCCTCGATTTGAATCTCGGTTTTGCCACTTGCTGATCGTGTTATCCTGGGCAAGTTACAAAGCCTCTGTAAGCCTTAGTTTCCCATTTGTAAAATCGTTGTAGTAGTACCTATTTAAAATTTTTTTTTTCAACGTTTATTTATTTTTGGGACAGACAGAGACAGAGCATGAACGGGGCAGGGGCAGAAACAGAGGGAGACACAGAATCGGAAACAGGCTCCAGGCTCTGAGACATCAGCCCAGAGCCTGACACGGGGCTTGAACTCACGGACCGCGAGATCGTGACCTGGCTGAAGTCGGATGCTTAACCGACTGCGCCACCCAGGCGCCCCAGTAGTACCTATTTTATAGGGCTTTGTGTGTTTCTGCGTGTGAGCTAGTAATGTGAAACACTTTAAATGATACCTGGCAGGGGCACTTGGGTTGGCTCAGTTGGTTAAGTGTTGGACTCTTGGTTTTGGCTCAGGTCACGACCTCATGGTTCGTGGGTTTGAGCCCCGAGTCTGGCTCCGCACTGATAGTACGAAGCCTGCTTGAGATTCTCTCTCGCTCCCCTTCTCTCTGCCCCTCCCCTGCTCGTGTGTGTTCTTTCTCTCTCTCAAAATAAATAATAAACTTAAAAAATTTTTTTAAACAATATCTGGCATGTAGTGAGTGCCAGTAAATGTGAAGTGAACTGGGTGGGGAGTGTGGTCAGTTGGAAAGAATAGGGTTCATCTTACAGAGGGAGCTACTGTTGTGCAAGAATGCAGATCTGAGGTTGGCATCTAATTCTCTAATTTGTGAAAGATAAGCTGGAAATCCAGGTTTTTTTAATGAAAAAAAGTCATAGTTTTACACTGAAGTTATTGAACAAATGTATGTAAATGCCTACTGTGTGCTTGGGAGTCTTCTAGACTCAGATTCTGGGACTTGGGCATGAGCCAAGGCAGACGGAGGTCCCTCCTCTCATGAAGTTTATGTGCTGACACTGGTGGTGGTGGAAGAGTGATAATAGAAGTAAACAAGCTCATCGAATAGTTTGAGCTAATAGTGAATGTTACGGAGAAAGCCAAACAAGACAAATAGGAGAAAGAATCATGTGAACCGCCTCAGACTGGGTTGTCAGGGAAGCTGTCTGAGGAAGTGTCATGTGAGCAGAGACCTAAATGTGAAGAAGCCATGCAAAATGATGAGGACTGAATGTCACAGAGAGAGGGAACAGCTCCTGCAGAATCCCTGGGTGGGAAGTACTTGGTGGTGAATTCAGATGAAAAATTAATACATAAATAAAACAAAAATAATTTCTGCAGGCCATATAAAATATTGTGGGTGTAATTTGGCCCAATGCCAGTTTATGACAGAAAACTGATAGACATTAAAAACTGGTAGAGGGTCAGCTGGGTGGCTCAGTCAGTTAAGTGTCTGACTTTGGTTCAGGTCATGATCTCGCAGTTCGTGAGTTTGAGCCCCATGTTGGGCTCTGTGCTGGCAGCTCGGAGCCTGGAGCTTGCTCCGGATTCTGTGCCTCCCTCTCTCTCTGCCCCTCCCTTGCTCATACTCTGTCTCTCTTTCTCTCAAAAATAAATAAACGTTAAAAAAAATTAAAAACAAAAAAACTGATGGAGATAGGAAGCAGCCCAGGGTTGAGTCCTGAGCTACTCAGCCATTTAGAAGTTGAGCAGAGGAGAAAGAACAGCAAAAGATAGAGGAGTAGCCTGTGAGGCATAAAACCCAGTGTCCTGTGATATTCTAGATGCCAGGGGATAGGGGTGTTTCTGTGGGGTGTATTCAGCTGTGTCCAGTGATGCTCACAGGTTGAACATGTCTATTGGATTTGCCAGCATGGAGGTTATTGATCTTGATAATAACAGTTTCAGTGGAATGGCAGGGATGGAGGCTAGATCAGAGTAGATTTAAGAGTAAGTTTATGGTGAGGAAGAAGTAATAATTATAGATAACTTTTAAAGAAGTTTTTTCTGGGAGGGGGGAAGGGATGGGCGGAGAAATCAGTGGTGCAGCATTTTGGGGTTCAGAGATAAGAGGAAGGCTTTCTTTCTAAAAGATGTGGGCCTTGAGCTGCGTTGTTTTTAGAGAGCGCACAAGCAGGGGAGAGGCAGAGAGAAAGGGAGACACAGAATCGGAAGCAGGCTCCAGGCTGTGAGCTGTCAGTACAGAGCCCGATGTGGGGCTCCAGCCCACGACTGTGAGATCATGACCTGAGCTGAAGTCGAACGCTTAACCGACTGAGCCACCCAGGCACCCCGCGTTTTAAAGTGTAAGAAGAATTTGGATTCCAAAAAGGGAGATTGAAGGGGATATGTACTGTTATGTTTACCCAATTGAATATAATGCAGCTGTAAAAAGAACAAGTGAGGTCTGTATGAACTGGTGAGGGTTGGGTTAGGTGAAAAAAGCAGGTATGTGAGAATGTATATTATATGCTACCTTTAATGTAGAATGAAAGGGATACAAGAATATCTGGGTGTATTTACTTATTTTTTGGAAGACGTGTACGCATACGTATAAAGGAAAGATTAACCAGAAACTACTGAAATGGTTACCTACAGGTGGTGAGCGGGAATGTGGTAGAGGGAGATAGCTTTAAGACAGGACTTCTGAAGATCCATTTCTACAAAGTTTGACTTTTGGACAATGTGAGTATTTTACGTATTCAAAAATAGAACTCAATGAAAAAGAATACAATGGCAAATCTTGAAATTCAAAAGTAGAATCAAAAGGACCTAACTATATTTCAAGTGGATACCATAGCCATCCAGATGAGTAAGTTAATGCAAGTAACGATTGAACACAGTACTCTGGTTCTTTAGTAGAATACATTCTGAGAACAAAAAGAACTGCAAAAAAATGTTGTATTTTACTCAGTAGGTTTATTGTAAGTAAAAGTAGATATATAATTCAGAAACTTTTTGAGGATCACACAAATAAGTAAATAGGTTAATGCTATTAGGAACCAAGATTTTCACTGTAAGTAAAAAGATAAAAATGTTGAGTGACAGAAGATGAGAAGCTCTATAATAGTAAATTTGAATTGGAAATTGAAATATGACAATGTGATTTTAAAAATTCCTAGCTAGACACTAAAAATGAGCATTGAGTATACCTCAATGTGCCAGATCCTGTTTCCTGAGTTACCATTTCCCACTAAATGCGCTAAGGCTCCTTGAAGAAATGGCAGATTATTATAAGTCTGTGCTAGAGAAAAGTACAACATCCTCAAAGGCTACAAGGTCAAGTCAGAATAATATAGCAGCCAGTTTGAAGAGATTTCCACTGGCCAAATTTGTGATAATTTGAACATCAAAAAGAATAAGAATAGTAGTGGATTTTGGTAGAGAGGAGTAAAAAAGAAGATCCACCAGTTCATAGTGATAGTCAAAAAGAAATGAAGGTGGAGCTATGGGGGAGGCTGGGGGAAGGGGACAGGAGGTAGGCGTGGTTAAGCACCAGGGATCTGTAACTGTTCAGTATCTTGACTGTGATGGATAGAAGAACCTAAACTTGTAGTAAAGTTGTATAGAACTCACACACATACACACAAATGAATACAAGTTGAACAGGGAAACTATGAAGAAGTTGAGTGGATTGTATCAATATCAATATCCTGATTGTGATGTTATACAATATGTATAATTATGTATGTTATGTACAATATGTATACAATGTATAATTATGTAAAATATCATTGGGAGAAGCTGGGCAAAGAGTACAAAGGATCTCTCAGTGTTATTTCTTATAACTGCATGTAGATTTACAATGATCTCAATAAAAATTTCAATTTAAAATAAAAGAGGGAAGGGAGAGAGGGGAAAAAAGCTCTTCCTTACACAAGAATGCCAGCTTAAAAAAAAAAATGAAGGAATGATTGAATTAGAAAATCGTTGTGGAGCCTCCAAATCAGGCAAGGATTAACAGTGGGTGACAGCTGGAGGAAAGAGAGAATAGGAGATGACAGTTAGATTATTTACTAATTGCAAAAGAAAAAGTACCTTTACAGTAGAGGGTTCTGGCAGTCCCCGTCTCTTAATCAAATGATCAAACTTAGTATTGCCCATATGACAGTATTGGCCTCTTCTTATGATACCTTAAGAAGTATCCATATCAAAAAAAAAAAAAAAAAAAAAAGAAAAAGAAAAAGAAAAAAAAGAAGTGCCTATATCACTTATGAAGTATTCTTGTCAAAAATGGTTAATATGAAGGAATGTACAGACAAATCCAGGACATGATATATTTTCTAAGACAACTGCCATGGATTAAACATAATAAAAGTAGAAGTCTGTATTAGGTTAAGATAGACATTAAACAGTCAAATGGGATGTATGATCCTTGATTGGATTCTGGATTGGTTTTTTTAAAAAAGTATACATGTAGTAGTGGTTTAAAGGCACCCATATCAAGAGCTCAGTTGAGAGGTGGACTCTATTTTCTCTTCCTTTGAATCTGGACAGGTCCTGTGGCAGCTTAACTAGTAGAATGCTGCAGAATGATGCTGCAGTCAGTTCCAGACCTAACTTTTTTTAAGAGAACTGCCAGCTTATGCTTTCTCTCTCTTAGAACACTTGCTTATTGAGACATTCCTTCCCAGAACTCAGCAGCCCCACTGTAAGAAACCCAGATCACAGAGAGAGGTCACACACACAGGTACTCTGGTCAGCAGCCCTAGCTGAACTCCCAGATGACAAGCAACATCAACTCTGAGCCATGTGAGTGGATGTTCAGCCCAATATACTATATATAGGCCTAGCGAGCATCCCGGGGAGCCGTCCATCTAACCCCAGTCAACCTGCATAGTTTTGCTTCAAGCCTCCAAGTTTTGCGTTACAGTAGAGAACTGAAACAAGTAAACATTTTTTTTTTCAGACAGTTGTTTGAATATAAACTGGTTGTTAGATGATACAGAATTTTTGTTCTTAAGTATGAGAAAATTGTGGTAAGTATGTAAGAGAACATCGTCCTTTTTAGAAGAAGCGTGCTCAAATGTTTAGGGGTGAAGCGTCACGATGTCTGCAACTCATTGTGAGATGATTCAGAAAAATCATGTAGTAGAAAAAGCAAGTGTGATTAAATACAAGCAATTGATGAATGGCATATGAGTATTCATTACACTCTTTTTTTCCCCTCACTTTTTAAAGTGAACTTAAAAATTTCCAAAATAAAACATTGAGTTGAGACGCTTTTTGGCACGGATGCCCAACGCCCACCTCTATGTTTGCTAATTCACTTAGAAGGATTCATGGGATTCAGCATATGGTTGTACTCCTGGCTAAGGTTTATGACAGTGAAAGGGTATATGATCAGCAAAGGATAAAAACACAGTGGAGTGTGGAGAAATCCACGCACAGGGCTCCTCATCCTCCTCTTTCCTGTGAGGTTGTATACTTGAGTTGCTCTTTTTCCCAGCAGTGAAAAATGCAGTGACTTTTATGTAATGTTTCTGTCCATGGAAGCCCCTTACAGGTGCAGTATCCATGTACCAAAATTCTAGACTCCCAGAAGGAAAGTTGGTGTTCGTGTTCACCATTAATCACATTGTAAGCACAATCTAGGCACAGTGAACCAACTGTTAGGTGATGGAGGAAAGCCATGTTCCCAGATGCCAGCCAAGGGCTGATTTTGGAAACAGTCCCTTTTAAAGATAGCAGCCCCGTGGTTGCTATGTAACTTTTTTGTGCATATATTAATCACACACGTGCAAAATGAAATACAAATGGTTTAAATGAGATCTAAATGTCTAAAGGCTTAGGTAGCAGATAGTTCCCTGAACTCTGTAGCTCTGTCAGAAATTATGAAAATGGGATGCATTGATTTAACTTCAGTTCACTAGTTGTTGAGATAGTAGGAATTCAGAGATGAATAAGACACAGCCCCTGCCATCAAGGAGCTCAAGTCTAGAGGGGCCCATGCACCAATAAACAATAATTGCAGAACAGTGTGATAATTATTATAATGACAATAAAGACAAAGTAGTAAGGAAACTATTAATGTTGGGGGTGAGTAGGAGAGAAGAGGAATTAATATTTGGCCTGGATTTTGAAAGATGAATAGTATTCAACAGATAAGGAAGCTTACAAGGGCATTCTAGTCAGAGGAAGAAAAGCAACCGGAATATGAGTGCTTACTAGCTGCCAGACTGTGCATGTTACTGTTCAATTCTTGCAACAATTTTGTGAAAAAAGTGGTGTTACTGTTGTTTTAAAAATAATGATGGCTGCTGGGGTACCTGGGTGGCTCAGTTGGTTAAGCGTCTGAGTCTTGAATTGGCTCAGGTCATGATCTCAGGTTCGTGAGTTTGAGCCCCGTGTTGGACTCTGTGTTGTCAGTGCGGAGCCCACTTCAGATCCTCTGTCTCCCTCTCTCTCTGCCCCTCCCCCACTCACGTACGTGCGTGTGCGCGCGCGCGCGCGCTCCTGCTCTAAATAAAGTTAAAAAAAATAGTTGCTATGGATTTGAAAGTGAATGATAGAAATAAAAGTGGTGTAATTAGGATTTGAACTCAGGTCCATCTAACTTCAGAGTCACCTTTTGCCCTTGTCCCTAACCACTCCTCTTTTCATAAGCAAAAGTACAATTCTTCTCTAGTGAAAGATGGGCTAGGTTGTGCAGATCCTGAGAACAACTAAAAATATTCAGTGAAAATCTTAAAATCATCAAAGAGTGAACAGGTTAGAAATTAAAGTGGGAATTCTGGTAAAGCCGAATATAGAAACTGCTTTGCCCTGAGAACATTTGCTCAACTGAGTACACTTGAACTTTGCCTAACAGAGTGCAGGGGACAGAATAAGACCAAAGCCCATCGAATATGCAATATGTAACAGGAAACCCTTCTTCGCACAAACTACTTCAGAGGACTATACTCATAGGGTAGCGATGACGTAGAAGTAAGTCCATCCCATCCCCTCCTCCCCAGATGTCTTAGCACTGAGTAAAGTGGAGGAAAAGGTCCTTGAAGAGTTAAAATCATTAGTTGGCTCTTAAAAGATTATGTAGCTCAAATACACTGTACAGTTTTGGAGATCTAAAAATCCTCAAGTCATGAATTTAGTTTAAAGTGGCCTCAACTGGTAGAGCCCATAGGTGCCTGGCAGAAGCAAATGCAGATCCCTGTGGTATAGCGATGCTGATACCAGATAAGAATTTTAGACAAAATGTATTTTTAGAGACTGAATGGTCAGTTCATAATGATAGAGGTTTCAGTTCACCAGGAAGGCAAAACAGTATTATATGTAACTAACGTGGCTTCAGTATTATGTAAAGTAACAGAAGTACAAGGACAAATAGACGTTTACAGTAGTGTGATTTCTCAGTAATTGATAGAATAACAAGGTAAAATTCAGTAAGGATATAGATTATGTGAGTAAATAGTTACCAGTAAACCCAGTAGACATATGTAGAACCCTGTGTCTAACAATTCTAGAACACACATTCAAGTACACTCAGAACATTTACACGATTTGATTGTATACTGCTTCCTAATGCAAGTCTCCACAAATTTGAGAGGGTTCAAATCACACAGAGAATATCCTCTGACCACAATGCAGTTGAGGTAGAAATTGATAATAAGATGACTAGAAAATCTCATGTATTTTGGAAATTAAATACTTCTTAGTAACCCACGTATCAAGAAAGAAACAGTAATGAGTATTAGAAAATATGTTAGACGGGGCGCCTGGGTGGCGCAGTCGGTTAAGTGTCCAACTTCAGCCAGGTCACGATCTCGCGGTCCGTGAGTTCGAGCCCCGCGTCAGGCTCTGGGCTGATGGCTCAGAGCCTGGAGCCTGTTTCGGATTCTGTGTCTCCCTCTCTCTCTGCCCCTCCCCCGTTCATGCTCTGTCTCTCTCTGTCCCAAAAATAAATAAACGTTGAAAAAAAAAATCTTTAAAAAAAATAACCTTATTTAAAAAAAAAAAAAAGAAAATATGTTAGACTGAATGATAATGAAAATAATAATTCAAAGCTTGAGAGATGCAACAAAGTAGAGGTTGGCAGGAAATTTATATTCTTTTTTTAAAAAATTGTAGTTGACAGGGGCTTGGCTGAGTGTCTGACTCTTGATTTTAGCTCAGGTCATGATCTCACGGTTCGTAGAATCAGCCCTGCATCGGGCTCTGCACTGACAGCGCAGAGCCTGCTTGGGGTTCTCTCTCTCTCTGCCCTGTTCCCCCTCAAAATAAATACATAAACATTTAAAAAGTTCTTAAATCTTAGCATTTTCTTTCTTTCTTTCTTTCTTTCTTTCTTTCTTTCTTTCTTTCTTTCTTTCTTTCTTTCTTTCTTTCTTTCTTTCTTTCTTTCTTTCAGATAAATACCCAGCAGAAGAGTCGCTGGATTGTATGGTAGTCCTATTTTAATTTTTTGAGGAAACTCCATACTGTTTTCCATAGTGGCTGACCAATTTACATTCTCACCAACAGTACATGAGGGCTCCCTTTTTCCACATCCTCACCAAGATGTTTTTTTTTTTTTTTCTTTTGGATAATAGCCATTCTGACAGGTGTGATGTGATAATCTCATTGTACTTTTGATTTGCATTTCCCTGGTGATTAGTCATGTTTAGCATCTTTTCATGTGTCTGTTGGCTATCTGTATGTCTTCTTTGGAAAAATGTCTATTCATATCCTGGGCCCCTTTTTTAAATTGGATTTTGTTTCTGTGTTGAGTTGTATATGAGTTCTTGATATATTTTGGATATTAATCCCTTATGGGATATATCACTTACAAATGTTTTCTCCCATTCAGTAAGTTGCCTTTTTGTTTTGTTAATGGTTTCCTTCACTGTGCAAAAGCTTTCTGGTGTGATGTATTTGTTTGTTTTTGCTTTTGCTGTCCTTGCCTGAAGAGACAGATGTAAAAAGTATTTCAAAGATGAACGTCCAGGAATTTACTGCCTATGTTTTCTTTTAGAAGTTTTATTGTTTCAGGTCTTACATTTAAATCTTCAACCCATTTTGAGTTTATTTTTGTGTATGGTATAAGGAAGTGGTCCAGTTTCATTCTTTTACATGTAGCTGTCCAGTTTTCCTGACACCCTTGATTGAAGAGACTGTCCTTTTCTCATTGCATATTCTTGCCTCCTTTGCCATAGATTAATTGACCATGGAAGCTTGGGTTTATTTCTGGGTTTTCTATTCTGTTCCATTGATCTGTGTCTATCTTTGTGCCAGTACTCTACTGTTTGGTTACTATAGCTTTGTAGTATAGTTTGAAATCAGGCAGCATGATGCCTCCTGCTTTATTCTTCTTTCTCAAAATTGCTTTGGCTATTTGGAGTCTTATTGTGGCTCTGTACAAATTTTAGGATTATTTATTCTAGTTCTGTGAAAAATGCCATTGGTATTTTGATAGGGATTGCATTTAGTCTGTAGATTGTTATTGGTAGTATGGGCATTTTAATAATGTTAATTCTTCCAATCTATGAGCCTGGAATATCTTTCCATTTATTTACATCATCTTTCAGTTTTTTTCACCTGTGCCTTACAGTTTTCAGAATCCAGGTCTTTTCCCTCCTTGGTTAAATTTATTCCTAGGTATTTTATTCTTTCTGATGCAAGTGTAAATGAAGTTGTTTTCTTAATTTCCATTTCTGATAGTCCATTATTAGTGTATAGAAATGCAGCAGATTTCTGTATATTGATTTTGTATCCTGCAATTTGATGGAATTCATTTATTAATTCTAGTAGTTTTTTTGGTGGAGTCTTTAGAATTTTCTGTATTTATTAGCTTCATGTTATCTGCAAATAGTGACAATTTTACTTCTTTTTTTTAACCAATTTGGATGCCATTTATTTATTTATTTAGTCTGATTTCCAGTACTATGTTAGATAAAAGTGGGGACAGTGGGTGTCCTTGTCTTCGTGATCTTAGAGAAAAGCTTTCAGCTTTTCGTCATTGAGTATGACATTAGCTATGAGTTTGTCTTATATGGCCTTTTTTATGTTGAGGTGTATTCCCTCTGTACACTCTTTGTTGAGAGGTTTAATCATAAATGATGATAAATTATATCATTGTATTTATCATTGGATGTTGGATTTTGTCAGATGCTTTTTTTTATCTATTGAGATGATCATGTATGTGGCTTTTATCCTTCATTCTGTTAATGTGGTGTATCATGTTGATTGATTTTAGTATATGGAAACATCTTTGCATCCCTGGAATCAATCTCAATCATGGTGTATGATCCTTTTAATGTACTGTTGATTTAAGTTTGCTAATATTTTGTTGAAAATTTTTGTTTCTGTATTTATCAGAGATATTGGTCTGTAATTGTGTGTGTGTGTGTGTGTGTGTGTGTGTGTGTGTGTGTGTGTGTGTGTAATCTCTTTTCTCTGGTTTTGGTATAATGGTAATGCTGGCCTCACAGAATAGGTTTGGAAGCGTTTCTCCTCTCCAAGTTTTTGGAATAGTTTCAGAAAGATAGGTATTAACTCTTCTTTAAATGTTTGGTATTTACCTGTGAAGCCATCTGGTCCTGGACTTTTGCTTGTTAGTTTTTTTGGCTGCTGATTCAATTTTATTCATTTTTCCTTCCAAGTGATTTAGAGTATAGGAAACATACCCAGTTTGGGCAAGAAGTGACCTCGGTAGGAAATTTACCTCCAGACATTCTAGAACTTTAGATTTAATGAGAACAGCTATATCAAAACCCTGTTTCCGTTACTGAGGGACTATGTCCCTGGAAGTGTAGCCTCTTTTACTGAGGTTTCCTAACTGCCTCTTCCTGTGAAAGAGAAGATCATCTAGATTTTTAGCTCCTTTCCATGAGCATCTCAGCCTGAAGTCTGTACTCCCACTAGGGAGGTTCTTAACATAAAGCTCGGCCCAGTTGCTCGCCCCCACCCACCCCAGCCTTCGTTCTTTCCCTTTTCTTAACACTCTTGGCTGTGAATAGAGCCTGCAGGCTCCCACTCCCCATGAGTATACCCCCTCTCCAACCTTCTCTCTGTCTTGTCGGTTTCCTTCAATGCATGATGGAGCTCTCAGCACAGGGAATGAGCCTACAGGGGAAAAATTAAATGAATTAGTTATGTCACTGGAAACACGCTGCTCCCTGATTATTAACTTTGAGCTGGGAGGTAGGAGGTGAGTAGTTTCTTATCCATTGATAAAAGAGTTTCACTTTAAGTTATGAAGTTAAAGGCACATATCAACTTCTGGGAATAAGTGAACAATTTGGAGAATTTAATCTCTTCTAGTGTTGGTTTGGATGGGGGTTAAGAGCATGAGGAGCATGAGGTGAGGGCACTGTACATTTCAATTTGAACCAATCTCCTGTGACTGTCAGCCCTTCTCTCTACTTGTTGGAATTAATTGACTCTTCATGTTGCATTATAGGCCCCACCTTTGGTGAAACTTGCCCCAGCCATTCGATTCTTGAGCTTGCTCTTTTATTAGTGCCCATAATACTCACTGCTTTTTACTACTCTCTTGGTTTTGAGCATATGTTATTTGATACTATTTGATATCTTCTCACAGGAAATGACTCATCTGTTCCACTAGATTCTGTGCCTCCACAGCTCAGGGACTGAGTCTTGGAGATCTGCGTATTCCCGGGAAGCACCTCACATAGCACCTTGTGCCATTTGCCATTAGCAGAACGAACTGACTCAGTATCTGATAGTTCTGCACAGTGAGAACAGTTTAGGGTTCTTCTTGCAGCAGCCTGCAATCTCAGATGGGTACAGATAGGCACGGAGAAATCCCGTACAGAGCTGTGAATAAACAACTAGATGTATTTTCTGGAGGAGGCGTAGGTAGGAGGTCAAGTCCCTAAGGGGGAAGGATGGAGGGAAGTTAGCCCGGTGTTAATTTCATTTTTCTCCTATTAAAATGCCCTTCTTGCATCCTTGGTCTCTTTTCACAGAATCCTGCCATCAGCATCACTGAAAATGTGCTGCATTTCAAAGGTCAGTATCCGGGCAAATGCTCCCCGCTTTCTACACAGCTACAGAGGCGTGGTGGTGGTTTCTTTTTCTTTTTGTCTGTTTGTTTTATTCACTTTCTATTGATGCTCACCTCTCTGCTGCTCTTGGGGTAAACTAGATTGTTTTGAAATACATGATTGAAAAAGTCAAAGAACTTATTTAAAGTCCCACTTTTCTCTTGGAGAGGCAGTAGATAGAGCAAGAAAGAATCCCGAGCTGGAAATCAGGAGATCTATCTTCTAGTTCTAATCCCGCTATCACCTTGGACAACTTACTGCCTTCTGTGGACCTATAAAATGAAGGTATTTGGTTATAATCTGTGTTTCTCAAACTTTAGGACCTATGGACACCTGAAAATATGTCCTAAGGATCCTCCCAGGCCATAGGCCCCAGTTTGAGAAAACATGTTAAGAATTAAATATGGTCACTTTAAGTGATATTTGGCTCTATTGGAGCTGTGAACATGGCCACAAACACAGCTGCTAAACTTGTATGTCAGTAGTTGATTATAATGTAGCCATCTAGATGATCCAGACTATGATTTTTTTTAAAGATTATAATCAAAACAAAAAATAGAAATTTTCTGAATAGATTTTGCAGCTCCCTGATATGGTACACTCAAAGGCCAGTTTAAGAAACATGGCATTCTGGATGATACCTCGAGCCTTTGCTGCTCTGACAGTCTTTGTTTCTGTGAACTTGCCTCTGTCTCCTTTCTCCTTAGTTCGTCAGCAGATATGCTGCTGGGCCTGAGAGGGTAGGTCCAGATTCATTGTCACCCAATGGGATGGGATTCTCCCTGCTCTCTCTTTGTTCTAGTTCTTTGGAATGCCATTACTTAAGAGACTGGGGTTATGGGATATTGACGAGTTTCTGCTTTACTTGAGATTCCATCTACCTTGGTATATTTGCATGAAAGCACAGCCTGGCTTTCGTATCTGCTTTTCAAGATGAGAACACTTGTAGCAGCTCAGATTTTTGGGGTGTTATACATTTGAGAGAGGAAGTTAAGTGATGAAAGTGTATCTTGCCAGTTGGAGATTATGGACTGCTCAACCTTAAGGAATTTATGGTCCTAGAGAATAGTAGCCACCTATATATAGCAGATATTAGGCAAGTTGTACCACATGTGGCCAGATGAGGAATGAGAATCCAGGACGGAACCAAATGATAGACAAGTCAGAGAGTTAGAGAGGAAGGGATGTCTAGCAGTCATTGGCACCTAGGCACGGCACCTGCTTGATTTGGGGAAAGGAGCCATGTCAAAGCACAGGAATGGTGTAATGGGCAACCCAGGAATTTTCATCCCAGATCCATTTATCCTCTCTTAGAAATGAGCCGAGGAAATTATATTTCTCTTTTTCATTCCTTTTGGGATGTGCTAAAGGAGAAGTGAGCGTCTCCTTTTTCTGTCATTGGTAGGGAGATGTTAGATTCAGAGCTTTCTCTGAGACAGTCCAGCACTTCTGTGTTCTCCACACAACTCTCCTTAACTGTAGTCAAGAGAATATGCCCACCTGATATTTCTCTGTTCTGAATTCAGCACCAAAGTAAATGTGAAAGTTAAATTTATATCTATGTGATACCTTTGGCTTTGCTTTCTGTGTTGCTTTTCCTGCCTCTTATTTGTACTGGGTATTATCAAGGCCACATTGGAAGATTCAGTAAATATTCTGGAACTGATCATTAGAAGGACATGTGGAGATAAAACTTTTGTCTGGGATTCGGCTTATCTAGCTGTCGAGTAGTTCTGCTCACAAGCCCCTACTCATTTTGGAAGGACCCATTACTATTTGTATGCTTCTGAAAGAACTGCACCAAGCTTTTGGATGGCCTTGCTCTGCCTGTTCACACTGTAACCCACATTTCTTTCTTTTTAGCTCAGGGACATGGTGCCAAAGGAGACAATGTCTATGAATTTCACTTGGAGTTCTTAGACCCTGTGAAACCAGAGGTATGTTTTCTCTTTTCTCACTTCCCTTTCCATTTTAGGAAATAAATACTAGTAGTTTAGTAAAATAGGAGGGCAAGGGTTGTGGGGGGAAATAAGATGAAAACCAAAGGAGAATATGGTTCTCTTATTGGGAACTGAGCCCAGATTTTAGCTGCAAAGGAGTAGGAAAGTCAGAGAACCTGAGGTGATTAGCAGTGCAAACAAGTCTCTTCACTTCTTTGAGTTACAATTTCCTCGTGTGTGTTAAATGGATGATTGGACTAAATAATCTTTAGGGTCCTTTCCAGCTCTGATGTTCTGTGGTTTTCAGTGAAGACAGAGGGGTGTGGCGCTCACAGGGAGCAGAGTTACGTAAGCTAGGTAAAGCCCATGCCAGGGGCTTACTTTCATGTGACTTTGCCACAGGGGCAGTAGAAATCCGAAAAGGTGGAGGCAGCTGACCTTCAGAAAGAATGCTGGAAGTATAATTGAAGTTTCCTTTCTCTCAGAACTCGAGGAAGTTTTTCTGACAGGAAGAGAGAGAATCTCACAGATGGTGTATTGAAGTTTCTGGAATTACCCTCTTATCTCTGGGGGCCTGGGCATATTGATCTCTCTGTGCAGGAGGGGTCCCTTGTTTTGGTTGTTTTAATAGCCAGCGATAGTGTAAGGGATAGAGAACCTGTCATAGGTCTTGCCTTGGAGGTAAGGAAGGAAGAGGCTATGTGGAGGAATAATGAACTGGAACAGCCTCTCAGAATTTGAGTTTTGTTGGGAAGATGCCCTAGGCTGGCCCTTGTGATAGAGTTGTCATTATCCACTAAGTATCCACTAAGTTCCAGTCTTGAGTAGACCTTTCTAAAAAACAAGGGCTCGCTAGGCCAGGGATTGTTGACCACTTGAATTCAGTCATCTTCATGGGAGAGAAATGTGGACAGTGAGGATGCACTGAGAGAGTGATTGGAAGTCATGCCTTGCATGATACAGGTCTGGCAGGAGGTTCGCCTGGTTTCCTCCAGGAAAACCGGAACTATATGCCTTTCTCACCCTGATTTCCTCTGAAGTCATTTGCTGGAGGAATCAAAGAAACAGAGCGCCATTCTTAGCAGTTCTTGGCTATCCCAGCCCTTGGTCCAGATGTTCTCCTTGCATCACGGCTTGTAGGAATGGAGGAGGAAGGGGAGTGAGCATATATTGTGAGCTTCTCTGGGTAGCTACACTGGCTTGGTGCACTTGTCGCAGGAGGAGTGAGGGATGATGGGAAGGCAAGGGCACTCTCACATTCTCACTTTCTCTTCTAGCCGGTTTACAAACTGACCCAAAGGCAGGTAAACATTACAGTACAGAAGAAAGTAAGTCACTGGTGGGAGAGACTCACCAAGCAGGAGAAGCGCCCACTGTTTTTGGCCCCCGACTTTGATCGCTGGCTGGACGAGTCTGATGCGGAAATGGAGCTCAGAGCCAAGGTCAGTAAGGACCTGGATCCTAGTAAAGATCTAGACAAATCATAAAGAACACAAGTTATTTGGGCTACCTCAGATACCTATTTGGTAGGTATCTTTATCTATCTGATAGAATAAAGACAAATTCAGTTAAAGACACACATTCAGTTAAAGACCTGGAAACATGGTTTTATAGAAGTACTGGACATGTATTTTGTATTTTGTCTCTCAACTGGGGTGTGTCGAATGTTTTTCTTATGATTAGATGGGGTGATGGGTTTGGGGGGAGGAAGACCACAGAGGTTTAATTCTTACTGTGTCGTATCAAGGGCACATACTATCAGCATGACTTATCACTGTTGATATTGATCTTGGTCATCTGGCTGAGGTAACATTTGTCAGATTTCTCCACTGTAATGTTACTCCCCCACCTTTCTTTACTTTGTACTTTTTGTTTAAATTAAAAAAATATTTTTCAATGTTTATTTTCTTTTGAGAGAGACAGACAGAGCGTGAGCAGGGGAGGGGCAGAGAGAGAGGGAGACACAGAATCTGAAGGAGGCTCCAGGCTCTGAGCTGCCCGGCTCAAACCCACAGACCGCGAGATCATGACCTGAGCCAATGTCGGACACTTAAACCGACTGAGCCACCCAGGCGCCCCTACTGTGTACTTTTTGGATGGAAGTCACTGTGCATAGCCCATGCCAAAGGAGTGAAGAGTGATGCTTTCCAACTTTAGGGTAGAGTGTCTACGTACTTTATTTGGAATTTTTCCACATGGGAGATTTATTTCCTCTTCCATTTATTTATTCAATAATTTGTTTATATCAGTATGGACTGATGAATATTTTATATTTGGGTTATAACCCAGTACTATATTATTTATTTTGTTGTGTTGTTCCAGCTTTGGCTATTGGAAGCTTTTTCAGTTGACTCTTGTGTCCCTTTGACAAAACTCCATCACTGTGGGGTGCTTTTTTTTTTTTTTTTTTTGACATTCTTAATTTCTAGCACTATAAGCTGCTCCAGGCTTATCTTGTATATTCCCTGCTCCAGCCCTAGAGTCAGCCATTCTTCAAGGAGCTCTGTTCTTTTTATTGAAAGATAATAGTGGAAACCAAGATCTGGGCTCTAGATATTGCTTCTAGGCCCTCTCAGGTAACAGAATGAGCAACTAACTATATGTGTGCATGCAAATCCTACCTATATTTATAAATATTTCTGTACGTATCTATCTATATATTGACCAGATGTGGGTTCTTACTGATGTTGGCGACATGATTTTAGCTTCTGGAAAAATTATACTAAAAATCTGGAAGTCTCAGAAACAACAACAACAACAACCAAAACTGCTGTCTATTTACTGCCTTAAAATCCTGTTTAGTTCCTACGACCATGACACATCTTCTGGGTGTCTTTTCCAGCTCCATGATTCTAAGACTATCCACTTTGTAGTTTGGAAGCCAGCTGATTGGTTTAATTCTGTGAGCATTGGAAGGGCATTCTATGATGCTAGCACTACCTAGTAGGAGGAGTCAGGCTTTCTGGCACCATTAGCTAGGCCGTTTGCCCCAGTGAAATATGAACACAATTGGAGGAAGTGGCTTTGAGGGAGTCAGATCACTTATCCTGCATGTGGACTTTTGCAAGCATCTGGGAATCCTAACCTGTGTTCTTGGAAATCTGTCCAAATTCTAGGAAGAAGAACGCCTAAATAAACTAAGAATTGAAAGCCAAGGGTCCCCTGAAAGTAAGTTGCCCCCACGGCCGTGGGAGTTACCAGTTAACTAATGATAGAGATGGGGGTATGGAGGGGTGCAAACAACTGAGCCACCTAGGTGCTCCCTGATGAAATGGATTCTTTAGGATGGGGAAGTATAATACATTTTTGTAGTTTTGAAGAAAAAAGTGTAGTTACATGTTGCGAAAAGTCTGACTCTTTTGGCTTCTCAGGACTGGGTTGCGTTTAATTGAGCACACTATTTAGTGTGATTATTTGAGCATCAGCCAAGGGTTATATGCAGAATATCTGTAGCCTAGGAATAAATATGTAGCAGGAAAATTTGAACTCCATAGCTCTTCTCTTGAGAACTGTCCCATTTCCTGTGTCCTACCCCTTTGACTCAACCGTGACTCTAAGCTCCTTACTCCTTCCTTAACTCTGTAATTGGCTGTGTCTTCATGAGCCTTAGGCTGCAGACAAAATTAATGTTCCTTATCCTCCTGCATCTCAGTCTGTAATTTTCCTTCTTTGGTTATATCCTCATCCTACCCATCTTCCAAAGCCCAGAGCAGGCATCGTCTCATCTATGCAGACTGCCTAATTCTGACTTCCCCAGCCTAATGTCATTTTCTCACCTCGAAATTGTCACAAGACATTACCTATTACTCTTTATTTTGTATTACAGCTTTCAGATTATAAGTTCTTTGAGGGCAACATCAAGTCTTAACATCTTTGAATCCCAGTAGTGCCCCTCAGTACCTTGCATGTTGGACGTGTTCAGTTAATACTTGGTTGAATGAATATATGATCAAATGTCAGAATTCTTTTTTTCATTGTGTTCCTATTTCTTTGAGCTACTTTGACCTGCATGGCCTTAAAAAAATTCCAGGAAGAAGAAGCTATAGATAATATAAAAATGGTAAGAGCAGGAGCTGAGTATAGCTTTATTTACCTTCTTTAATGCCCTCTAAGGTGGTCATTCTTTGCCAGAAGTAATTTGTCTTTATTCTCCTTGGACTTATGTCTGTGTACTTACCCTTCAAGGCTATGAGGGGAAAGACTGCTAAAAACATACCTTGGAGTGCAATGTTCATAATTTTACCCATTTCTCTGTGGGACTAGGAGCCCAGGCTGGCACAGATCTGGGCCAGATATCTTTTTGGGAGGTTAGGGCACCCAGTGGGAAAGTGGGGAGAGGTCACCCAGGTATGCCCCCCATACTCCCTCCTGCTGCACCTACCCCTTGTAACAGTTTACTGTCTTGTTTTGCTTTTCAGCTCTTACAAGCTTGAAGAAAGGATACCTGTTCATGTATAATCTTGTGCAGTTCTTGGGATTCTCCTGGATCTTTGTCAACATGACTGTGAGGTTCTTTATTTTGGGAAAAGGCAAGCACAAAATTTCAACATTAGTTTTCTGTTTTCAGTAGTTTGACCTACTACTCACCAAAGGTACTAATAATACCCTGCCTCTGGTGTTAATAATAACCCCCCGTGTTTGTGTAGCACACATGCCTTCCATTCTACTTTCATGTCTCTTATTTCCCTTGACCTTGTGAAACAAGCAGACTGGAGATTGTGTGCACTTAACATGTGCAGAAACAGGCTTAGAAATGGTCCCCATTCACACAGCTGGCCGGAGGCACATCTTGGGCTAGCATTCCTTTCTCTGTTCACTATATGATAGTTCATTTATAACCAAATAGACTTATGTGGTAATTTCAGTGACAAAGTTATGCAAGTCCTATTCCAAAATTGAATGAAAGGACTATCATAAAGATGTTAGTTCTTGATGAATTAATTTATATGTTTAACAGAATTCTGGCAAAAGTAAAGACAATGGAAAGTTTTTGAGAATGTGATCTAAAGTATTCTAAACTTATATTATGAACAGTAAATAGGTAATAAAATTTGGAGGAAGAAAGGATAATGGGAGAGTACTTTCTCTGCCTGACAGGAGAGAATAATTAACAGAGCAATTATTAAAAAAATAGAATGATCAGTAGAGCAGATTAGGTGGTCCAGAAATAGCTCTTACATTATATGTATGTATGTATATGTACACACACACACACACACACACACACACACATACATTGGATACATGAGGCAGGCAAGGAATCTCTTTGACTCTTTTCCTTACATTGTATACAAAAATAAATTCCCCCAAAGGATTTGAGTCATGTATCAAAATTTTAAAACATAACAGAAGATATAAGTTAATGTTTATAACCGTCTCATGTGGAAGGTTAGTACTTTCCAAGGTTAAAAGTGTTAGCGGAAATCATGAAGAATAAGGTCAATATATTTGACTAAGTAAAATACCTAAATTCCTGTGTATCTAAAAATACCCCAGCTAAAACAACACTAAAGATTAAAAGCCTATTGAGGCTAGTAGCATGGGGATGAAGGGTTGGTGGAAAATTGCAACAAATACCTGCAAGGGTTGATTACCTATAAAGAAGATGTTACAAATTGATCCAAAAATGTGACAACTTCATCCAATAGATAAATAAACAGAAGTCATGTGCAGGCAGTTCATAAAAGGAAGTAAAGCCAATTTAATGTACAGAAAATGTTTAACTCAATAATGATGAAGGAAATAAAAATAAGATTTTTATCAGTTTTTCAAAGTTAAAAAAGATACCTAATTCAAGAGGACATTTGCTAAAATACACAGTAGTGGCTACTGGGAGGGTACATAAATATGACTCTCTTGGAAAATCATTTGGCAAAGCACATCAGGAACCTTAACTGTTCATATCCTTAACCCTGGTTATTTCACTTCTTGGAATATGTTCTAAAGAAGTCATTGAAACTACAAAAACAGCTTTTTCAAAAAGATATACATTATGGCATTACTTTTATTAGTGACAAGTTAGAAACTACCTAGATGTCCATCAACGAGGGATTACTTTAGAATACTTACTCAGTGGAATGATGAGAAGCAGATATAAAATATTTAAGGAGTTTGTAGTGTAGAGAAATATGATAGGCTAAGAAAGTAATATATAAAGTTGTTCTTCCAGCTTCATCACATCTACATAAAAAGCGGAAACAACTGAGCCAATACATGCAAAAAGATCGGAAGGAAATACACCATTTCAGATGGTTTGAATGTGGATAATTTAGACATTTTCCCTTATTTTATAAAATAAAAAAGAGGACAAATATAATTATAATGGAATATATAAACTCTGTTTTAAAAGAGGAAAAAAAAATCCTATAGTCTGTTTAATTTTCAGTCCTAAATTTTCCAATCTGAGGTTGGTAGTACGTGAACTGCAGTTAGCTCAAGAGTCATTTGAAAGAAGCGCATGTTGTTTTTCCAGCCTTCTCAACACCTTAGAATTCTGCAAAGCACAGTGGCAGGAAAAACTTCCCAGCTGCCTAGTGTCTTACAGCCCCAAGTGATCAGAGGTCTACAGATGAGTTACTTAAAAAAAAGAAGGCAAGTCTCAGACCTGTAGTTTTTATTTCTCTGGGTTTATCACAAGGTCCACGGAATGAACAGGGACATGCAAATACATAAATAATTTAACATAGTTAGATGGATTCTCCACGTTCCCGTGCAAGCCTGCTGGCCATCAAGTGATCTAGTCCAGAAGCTCCTAAGTTATTTGGGTCATGTGTTTAAGCTGCTTGGATTTGTAATTTCTATTTTGGCGCTCAACCCCTTCCTAACCCCCTTCTGGAATGGAGCTGCTGGTTTAATTCTTCCCTTATCAGTCCTCAAAAACGTAGTAAGGACTTGGGGCCTGGCACTCAATTTGCCCTTAACACTTTTCTCCTTTTGAACAAAGGGTGTTGGGAAATAGCAAATACCACACATATACTTGAGCACGTATTTCCCAAACTTCTTATGCTAAGGAAACAGAAGCAAATTCTTGGGCTTATGTAGAAACCCTTGTTTGAGCTTATCTAGCTCCCTGTTAAGGAATGCTTTTTTTTTTTTTTTTTAATGTTTATTCATTTTTGTGAGAGAGAGAGAGAGAGAGAGGAAGACACAGAATCCAAAGCAGGCTCCAGGCTGTGAGCTGTCAGCACAGAACCCGACACGGGGCTTGAACCCACAAATGGCAAGATCGTGACCTGAGCCAAAGTCAGATGCTTAACTGACTGAGCCACCCAGGCACCCCAAAGGAATACTTTTTTTTCTTAGTAAAATTAATTTTTTTCTAGCTATAAAAAGGTGTTATAGAAAAATCAGAAAATAAAGACTTAAGACATTCTCCTATAATCCCATCTATGGCAGCAATAGATTCTTGGCATCCTGATGTATATTTTTCCAACCCACAAAATTTCCTTAGGAGCAATTCCTGATATGGAATTGCAAGATTAATGGCAAATTGTTTTTAAGGATTTTCACGTATACTGTGCAGATAGAGTATACTATATTATACTACCACTGTTTAAATCTGTATCTCATTAACAGATGAGTGCCTTTTGCTACTTAAAACAATTTTTTTTTTCAAATCATCAAAGTAAGTGTGCTGATTGAAGCAAATTTGGAAGGTGAGGGAAGCCAGGTGGAGGTGTGGGGGAAAAGAAAGGAAGGTGAATAAGCCATTGTCCATCTTCTTAATATATCCACACATTTCCTTTTAGTTGTTGTTCTCCTACAGTTAAAAATTTTAGGGCACCTGGGTGGCTCAGTCCGTTGGTTGGGCTGCCAACACTTAATTGTGGCTCAGGTCATGATCTCCCAGTTTGTGGGATCAAGTCCCGTGTCAGGCTCCTTGCTGACAGTGCAGAGCCTGCTCGGGATTCTTTCTCTCCCTTTCTCTGCCCCTCCTCCACTCATGCGTGTCCACGTGCACACTCTCTCTCAAAATAAATAAACTTTAAAAAGTTATAATCATACTGTGTACACAAATTTCTGTGTTGTTTTAAAAATAAAATTATAAATGGGGCGCCGGGGTGGCTCAGCTAGTTAAGCGTCTGACTTCAGCTCAGGTCATGATCTCACCGTCTGTGGGTTCAAGCTCTGCATCAGGCTCTGTGCTGACAGCTCAGAGCCTGGAGCCTGCTTCAGATTGTGTCTCCCTCTCTCTGTGCCCCTCCTCCGCTTGCTCTCTGTCTCAAAAATAAGTAAAACATTAAAAAATTTTTTTAAATAAAAAATTAGAACCATTTTAATGTTATTAATATTCTTTGTAACTATCATTTTAGAAGCCAGATTTCTAGTCCTGAATGAAACAGGGATGAATTTCCTATAAAATCAGAGCAAAGCCACAAGATCTAATTTTTGTTCACCATATGCCAAATCTTTTTAAAAAAAATTTTTTTTTTAATGCTTATTTATTTTTGAGAGAGAGAGAGACCGAGCACGAGTGGGGGGTGGGGTGGAGAGAGGGAGACACACAATCCAAAGCAGGCTCCAGGCTCCAAACTGTCAGCACAGAGCTTGATGCGGGGCTTGAACCCACAGATGGTGAGATCATGACCTAAGCCAAAGTCTGATACAGGCAACCCCACCATATATGCCAAATCTTAAGTCACAGCTTTCTGTTTCAACATGGGAGGTTCTCATGTTTCAAAGATTTGTCCAGGAGAAATGCCACCTTAAAGGGAATTCCCTTTATTTAAAAAAAAATTTTTTTTTTCAACGTTTATTTATTTTTGGGACAGAGAGAGACAGAGCATGAACGGGGGAGGGGCAGAGAGAGAGGGAGACACAGGATCAGAAACAGGCTCCAGGCTCCGAGCCATCAGCCCAGAGCCTGACGCGGGGCTCGAACTCACGGACCGCGAGATCGTGACCTGGCTGAAGTCGGACGCTTAACCGACTGCGCCACCCAGGCGCCCCAAAGGGAATTCCCTTTAAATGGACACCCGAATTTCACTGTGATTTGATTGGGATTTTGTCTTGGAAACAGGGAGATTTAAAATTAGAATAAAATTTTTATCTTATATATAGCAAAATTCACATTATAATTTTGCATTAATTCTTCAAAGAAAAGAATTAGTCAAATTTTGAACTAAATTACTAGTGGAATTTTTCTGGCAAAATTACGTAATAACACCGTATAAACCATTCTTCATTTCACATTTGACTTTGTAGTAGGATTGTAAAGTGGATCATTTTTGCAAAAATAGTAGATGGTTTACGTTTTTGGAAGGGCCTCTTTTATTTAACTAATATTTAAACCATATTCTTTCGAGGATCCTACAAGGGTCATCTTTGTTTGGCACCTGGCCTACCTGTGCCAGATCCTTGGAGGCGCTACTTGTATTTAATAGGCAGGAAGCCATGGGGCGCCTGAGGGGCTCGGTCAGTTTAGCTTCTGAGTTCGGCTCAGGTCATGATCTCACAGCTTGTGGGTTTGCGTCGGGCTCTGTGCTGACAGCTCAGAGCCTGGAGCCTGCTTCGGATTCTGTGTCTCTCTCCCTTTCTGCCCCTCCCCTGCTCGCACCCTGTCTCTAAACAAACAAACATAAAATTTGTTTTTTAAAAGATAGGCAGGGAGCCAAAAATCCTAATAAACTCCAAAGGCCAAAGAATTGTCCTGCCCAAATTGTCAGCAGTACCCTGGTTGAGTAGCACGCAAAGAGGAATGTGGGGAGGCAGGAGGTCAAGTGAGGATCAATATAAAAAGTAAAGGATTTTATATTATGGTCCACTCAGAACTGATACCACATTGGCTGATGTCATATAGGCAATAACTGTCACTTTAAATATTACATACTATTCCATGAAGTAGATAAACTGTAGTTTACTCAAACTTTCCATACGCTTAGGCATTTAGACTCTTTGCACTTTAATGCACTTAGAAATGTTTCAGAGAGCAGCCTTATTCCTAAAAAGCTTTTGTTTTTTTCATTTTAGATTTTTTAGTTAGGATAGATTCTTAGAGTAAGAATTATAGGGACGAAATAGACATAAATAAGGTTTTTGAAAGTTAATTTTATTTTGTATTTTTACACATCTGCGTTTGTTTATGATTGTACACTTTTGAGGTTTTTAAGAGGCTAGATTGCATTCAATATATGTGACATAATTTTAGCTTTAAATTCAATGAGATAATGGATCTGAAAAGACTTAGCCACTGTTCCTGATACATAGACTTTTCAGCTTATAATAACTGAATGAAGTATAGGTATACTTTTTTTCTTGCCTTTTAAAATGAGAAGGACATACAGGGTTTATGTGTTTTAACTCTCTGCTAACCAGTAGAGTTTACTATTTATGACTCCACAGGCCTGTTCCCCACCAGCTTTGTTTGGATACTAAGCTCGAATCTGAGGGGCTGTTTATTTTACTTTTCCTTAAATTCCTTTCTTGTAAGGAGGTATCTAGTTTGAGAAATAATTCTGTTGGAATTTGCCATTTGATTTACCCTTAATGTATATTTGTCCCATAGAGTCCTTCTATGACACGTTCCACACCTTGGCCGACATGATGTATTTCTGCCAGATGCTGTCAGTTGTGGAAACTATCAATGCAGCAATTGGAGTCATTAAGTCACCAGTGATACCTTGTCTTATCCAGGTATTGAGTAATTGACTTCTAGGGTGGGGAATGAAAGATTTCAGAAGTTAGTAGGTGCACCACAATTTGCTGAGAAGTCTCAGTTAGTAAAAATCTCTTTACACAGGAATAGCATTGTTTTTATCTGAAAAAAGAGGAAAACTGTAAGCCACAGGGATAATTTCCAAAGTAGACTTTTGCCATTTCAGATCTGTTGTTTTTTTTGTTTGCTTGTTTATAATATCTTCATGAAATTACAAAGTGATAAAAAGGGCTTTAAAACTAGCAAAACTTGACTTTCAAGCAGGAGCAGAAAGACCTCACCCACAGTCTTCTCAGGTAGAGACATACTTAGTCTCCTCCCATCTTGGGTAGGTGAAGGCAGTGTGATCCTAGGAGATCTTTTCACTTTGGACTTTCTTCCATATATGAAGGTAACATTTTTGATTTGTGTGGGGATTCTCCCCCTCACCATACATCTGTGTTATTTCCTAACATTTGGAAGATTGCTATCAGGAATAGGAGTCTTTTAATTTCCTTGCCCTGTTACCTACCTATGTGATTGTATACTATCAAATATAGTATTTGACCTGGAGTCAGGGGGAACCAGGTAATGGTTGGTTAGTCTCTTCCAGAGTACTGTTGTTTGTTTTTCTGTTTTTTTTTTATTTTTTATTTTCTTATTGTTTATCCATTTTTGAGAGAGACAGAGCAAGAGAGAGGGAGAGGCAGGGAGAGAGAGAGACACAGAATCCAAAGCAGGCTCCAGGCTCTGAGTTGTCAGCACAGAGCCCGACACAGGGCTCGAACTCACAAACCTCGAGATCATGACCTGAGCAAACTTGACCACTTAACCAACAGAGCCACCCAGGCATCCCTGGAGTACTGTTTTTATAGTTCTATTCTTTTATGGTACACCTGCTCCGGCATTCTGATAGTATCCATTGTATGGTAAAGTGTGTTAATGCAGTGGACTTATTATTTCTAGGTTTTCTGTTCTCAGAGAGAGGCTGTTTTGTTCAGTCTAAAAAATAAAAGAGGATACAAAGTGACCCACTAATATGGAATAATATTTTTTGTACATCAAGGACTACTGCGATAAGAATGAGGATAGCATTTCTAGGGCAAGATGGAAGGGACAGATTGAGTTATTGTCATAACGCATGGCCCCAGGGAGTGACAGTCACATAGAATGCAGTGTGAGTAAAACCTCCTGGAGTCGGACAGTGCCATGCGCACTAGCACAGACGAATCTCGGAAACAAAACATGGAGTAAGAAGTCACAGAATAATACATTCTGTTTCTTAAAGTTTAAAAACAGGCAAAGTGAAACGGTGTACTGTTTAGAAATATGTACATAATTAGTAAACCTCTAGAGAGACAAGATAGTAGTTACTTATGAGGGGCTGCCACACTGGTGATGTTCTAAAAAATTTTTTTTCTTTAATGTTTATTATTTGAGAAGAGACAGAGAGCAAGCAGGGGAGGGGCAGAGAGAGAGGGAGACACAGAATCGGAAGCAGGCTCCAAGCTCTGAGCTGCCAGCACAGAGCCCGACATGGGGCTCGAACCCACAGACCGCAAGATCATGACCTGAAGTGAAGTCGGCCGCCTAACTGACTGAGCCACCCAGGCGCCCCCACAATGGTGATGTTCTTGTTCTTGGGTAACGCAGACACGGATATCCATTTGGCAGTAGTCTTTAAACCGTGTTTGAACTATTCGTAATGATATGTATTTACACACATGCACACAGTCTATTCAAAGAGACTGATTTGGATACTTAACTTGTTCCAAAGCTGGAACAGAGAATTAAACTAGCTGAGCTCAGTCTTTTCCTGGAGGAAAAGAGCCCCTGAATTTAGTGGGGCTCGGTTTTGGATGACACTTTTACATAGTTTTTGTAGAATATATTTTTAAACTTTTTTTCTCTCTTCTGGGTTCTTTTAATAGCTTCTTGGAAGAAATTTCATTTTGTTTATCATCTTTGGCACCATGGAAGAAATGCAAAACAAAGCTGTGGTTTTCTTTGTGTTTTATACATGGAGCGCAGTTGAAATCTTCAGGTGGGTAGAAATGCCAGCATGGTTGTTTGAATGCTTCTCCTTTCTCTGGAACAGCTCTCTTCTGGAGGGAGTTGTTTTATTCCGAGTCTCATTTGGTTTGAAATTAAGGTTCTATATATGTGGAGAGTTCTAGCTGAATCTGTGAGCTCTGCAATGGAGACACACAGTGTTTTTTTTTTTTAAAGCAATCATAATACCAGTGTAGGCAGTGAAGAACAGAGGGAGGGGAGATCTGGAGAAATGAAAGACCTGTGTTACCCTTCTTGCTGTCTTGTTGGAAAGAGAGGACTCATCCACATGGAAATATTTTTGAAAAAGTTGAAGAAACACGGGGTTGAAGGAGTAGTCAGGCTGGATGGAAACAGTGAATACCAGCCTTCTAGAAGGAATGATAGAAGTCTTTTACTACAAGATTACTGAAATTTGAATCAGCCTTATATGATTCTTCCCTTCTCAATTGTCATAGAAAAAAATATCTTTAAAAAATATATCCATTAATAGTAGAGGTGTTCTTATCTACCAGACCATACGTATTCCATTTCTTTTTCAGTCAGGTGGAGAAAGGATTTTGCACATTGACTCCTGAGCTCTAGTATTTTGCAAACTTAATAGTTGAGAGGGAGAAGTAGTTAGCAATCCTAGATTTATCTTAACAGTGGTCTGGTCCCATAGTATCCCGTATACCCTCTTAAATCTGCTAATACAAATGTGAAAGAGATTATAGGTACTTAATATTAACTGTTAAAAATTCTTTTATCTCTTATCAAAAAAAATTTTTTTAAATGCTTATTTTTTGAGAGAGACAGAGTGCAAGCTGGGGAGGGGCAGAGAGAGAGGGAGACACGGAACCTGAAGCAGGCTCCAGACTCTGAGCTGCCAGCAGAAATCATGACCCAAGTTGAAGTCGGCTGCTTAACTGGCTGAGCCACCCGGGTGCCCCTTGTGTTTTCAATAGAGTGTCTGATTCTAGATTAGGGGTCTTTTGTATACTGAAATTTTGATGACATTCGTTGATCCAGGGATAAATTGTCACGGTGTTTGTCTTTACCTCTTGGAACTTAGAACTAGGAATGAAGCCAAAGAGCTTCTGAGCATTCACTCCATATACTGAACTATTCCAAAGAAGGTTGTCTTAGGACCTAAACTTAGTCTGCCATCAGAGTTCACATCCACTGAAAATTGGAGGAGGGGTGTGATGGGAGGTTGTGGGTAGAGAGCCCAGGATTAGAATTCTGTTCTGAAGAAGCCGTGTGTGGCTAATTGTGAAATGATTCTTCTTGAATGATGTTCTAGGGTTGCATTCAGGACCTGAAGTGGCTTTTCACATCTGAATTCCTTATTTTCAATAGGTACCCCTTCTACATGCTTTCCTGCATTGACATGGATTGGAAGGTGCTCACATGGCTTCGTTACACTGTGTGGATACCCTTGTATCCTCTGGGATGTTTGGCAGAAGGTACTTTCAAGAACACTAGGTTTTATAAGCTTAGTTCTAAAGATAGCTAAGCTAAAAGATAGCTAAACTTTCTTTCTTCCTGTGCCAGCCTTAGTCTGATATATGGGTGTTAGACTTTTTAAGAATTTCTTTCTCGTGGCTTCCTTCCATAGTACTCATGGTACCCAGACTGTTTCAGGGAAGTAGCTCGTTTTTGTAAAGTTTGGAAGCTGGGTGTTCATGTATTGTATGCTTCCTATTTATACGGTATTTAAAATTTTCCAAAGCAGGTTCTTAGCGACAACTTCATTTTATCCAACACACACCTAGTGGGTGGGTCAAGTAGGGCTTTTTCTCTCCATTTTAGAGAAGACTGAATCTCAGTGCTATCAAAATGACTGTTCTTCATTCATCTTCCTTTTGTCAGCGTGGAGGGTTATCACATGAAAACTAGGGGGGTGGGGAATGGAAGAGGCACGAGCCCTCTGTATTAAGGAGGCTAGATGGGACTGTATTTCATTTGTTTCTGACAAGTTATTTCTGCTCTCAGCTGTCTCAGTGATCCAGTCCATTCCAGTATTCAATGAAACAGGAAGATTCAGTTTCACATTGCCATATCCAGTGAAAATCAAAGTTAGATTTTCCTTTTTTCTTCAGATTTATCTCATAATATTATTTTTAGGTAAGTATTGGCTCTGTAATAGACTTTTTCCAGTCACTTCTTACAGAGTAGAATTAAATGATTCAAAGTTTTCCAAGTCCTTATTAGGGATTTTCTTTCTAGAAGGGTAGTGTACAGTTAGAAAAACATTACTTGTATAAAACGGACCCACAAGAATATGCTACGTGTATCTTCCAAATCTCCAGTGGTTATCTTCTTGGTCATTGGGAGTTCACCATATTTCATGTTTAAAACAATGTAAGAAACTCTTTTAAGAAGCTCATTTTAATAATTTCACTGACACATTCCTTATCTAGAGTTCACAGAGGTGGTAATACCACTGGCAGCAAGGAAGGAAGAGGCAGTAAAGGCTTCTGAGCAGCCAAGAGATGTCATAAAGCCTTCTACTTAACAATAGGAAAGCTCCCTTAGCCCCCACCCTGTTCCTTATGTAAAACCTGCTTATATATTAATTTACTTTTATATAAAATCATAAATTCTTGCCTTAATTCATAAAAACTAAGAATTAAAAGAAGCAAACCTAATTATTGAAAATATGAGAAATTTAAAAGTCTTCCTAGCTGTAAGGACTGTTTACTTTAGATAAAGTTCTAATGCATTTTAATCTATATATTTCTGTTTTAGTTCTCAAAAATCTTAAGGTGGCCCTAAATAAGTATGGCTGTCTGCTCTTCTAGCAGCAGGATATGAGAGCGGATACTATGTTAGTTATCTATTGCTGTGTAACAAATTACCCCAAAACTTAGTTGCTTAAGACAGCAAACGTTTGTTATCTCACAATGTTTCTGAGGGTCAGAAAGCAGTCTAGCTGGGTGGCTCAGGGTCCCTCCTGAGGGTTCAGTCAGTCTGTCAGCCCAGTGGGGACTGCAGTTTCTGCAGACTTGACTGGGGCTGGAGGATCTGCTCCAAGCTCACACATGTAGCTGTAGACAGGAGGCTTCAGTTTCTTGCCACAGTACATCTCCATGTGGCTGCTCGTGACATGGCTTTCCCCCAGAACAAGTGGTCTGAGAGGCAGAAGCCACACTCTTTTTTGTTTTTAAATTTTATCTATTTTTTATTGAAATATATTTGACATATAACATTGCGTAAAGTTAAGTAAGGTATACACCATGTTGATTTGACTCATTTGTATCAGAAGTGACATACCATCACTTCTGCCATATTCTGTTGGCTACACAGACCAACCTAGTAGAGGACAGGAGGGGATACACAAGGGTATGAGATCCCAGAAGGTAGGATCATTGGGGACCATCGTGGTGGCTACCCCAGTGAGAGGAAGACCACAAAAAGTAAACCCGAGAACCCTAAAAGCTCAGTGGTCTTGATCAGTTAGTACTGATCACATACCCTTTAGGAGGGCCTCCAGGTATCAGCACGTGGCAGAAGCACAGTATGGGTGTAGATCATTTGCCAAAGGTTAAATTTTATGCAATTTCTCCTTTCCTATTTCAGAGAGGGTATCATTTATTTTAGAAAGATTTCTAACCAGAAATGTTAAAATGTTTGGCCCTTGAAGGGAGTAAGCTTCAATTTGGAAGATGCACTCATTAAAAAAATTCTTTATCCCTATTACTGGATAAATAAATCTGGTTTACTGCAACTAGGCTCCATGAGGCATGATACTGAAAGTGTTAAAAGAGGAAGAAGTATTGGAAAGACCCTTAAAATACTTTACTAGAAAAGTTAGAAGAGTAGAAGTGTTTTAATGTGCATTAACTTTAGTGGCTTTTCTTCAGGTTATATTGCTATACACTCTAATTTACAAGGTTTTATACTCCTATTTAGTTTGCTTGCAATGAATAATGTGGTTCTTATTTGTCAGAATGAAATCTCAAATTTGCAGAATTTAGAAGCAGTACTACAGTTACATTTGCATATAGATCAAGGTGCTTTTCCAAATACACATGCTTAGTAATCCTGTAAAATAGGTGTTTTTAACCTTGTACAACGAGGAAACTGAAGTGAGGCTAAGCCATAGAACTAGTTAGTAGTCAAGTAGGATTGGAAAGTTTTTTCTGACTCTGAAACCCTGCGTTTTCGAATTTACTTCCTAGAAAAGCATTTCATACCTTTTAGACTAGTGCTTAATACACATTATTATATTAAAAATTGAACTAAAAATAGGGTTGTTTTTATACTTAAGGTTTGTATATTTAATTTTGTGTAAATCTTACCTTAAAAGGAAGAAAAAAAGAAAACTGAACTCTAATTAATGGAATGTTTCGGGGTGAAGTATACTGATGTCTGCTACTTACAGTGAAATACATCAAAGATGAGGTGGGAGTGGGCATGTGCTCAGACGAATATAATAAAAACTTAAAGTTTAGGTGGTGTTCACTGTACAGTATTTTAATCTTGCAGCATGTTTGAAAATTTTCATATTAGAATATGGGAGGGAAGTTAAATTATAAACCCTCTGGGGAAAAAATGAAGGGTCTCCAGTGCATTGATAATAACTTGGTTCAAAGCTGTAATTTCTGAGCACCTACAGTGAGCACAGTGCTGGTGGATAGGACAGGCAGACATCTAGAGACTGTCCTTGCCCCAAGAGCTTCTGGTTATAAATACAGACCAAGATTCCCTTTTCTCACTGGCTTCTTTTCTTTTTCAGGGTTGTACATAAATTTTCGTCACCTTTATAAACAGCGCAGGCGGCGCTATGGACAAAAAAAGAAAAAGGTCCACTGAAAACAAAGATTGAGAGGATTCCTTGCCAGTTTGAGCCTAATCTATAATTCTTACAGTTTTACCTTCTTGTACTGATGTAAAAGTTTTTTTAAAGTTAAATGATTAAATTCTCAGTGAAGCTATCTTCCCTTTTCCCCCATAACATTCCTGAATTTACCGAACTATCTTAGTGTAGTACTTGCATGACATGGGTTCCTGGTACCTGAGGACAGGTTTGTTCTTGTGTGTTCCATTAATGACCGCAAAAGACTCAGCCCTACCCCCACACACTCCTTGTCCTGTCACTCTCACACGGGCCAGAGATATTTCTTCAGTGCCCTAACCCTACCAGGTACTGGCCATTCTTATAGCTGGGAATTGTTCTTTTCAGCTGTTGCTTGCAAGAAAAAAACCACTGTTGCCTCTACAGGGGGCTGTGAAAGTGACTCAGGCAGGACCTTGGATCCATTCTGTATCCAAGGAGTTGCTTGTTAAGTGGGGTGGCATTGATTTTTGGAAAATCAAGTTCAACTCAGTCATTGATAAAACATTTCTGAGTCTGAGTGGAGCTAGAGAACACCTATTACCTCTGAATCTTTTGGCCTCTAACACCACCTGCTACGTGCTTACCTGTGTGTGCACGGGAGAGGCATGGAATGATTTGGGAGAAACCGGTCAGAACCTTGGAACACCATGATCACTTACTTCATTCCTGGCTAAATCAGAACTATTTTCAACACTAGAGAAAGATGAAACATTAGTTAGAAAACAATGAGATTATAAGAGTTCCAAACCCAAATGGCTACAGGGTGTCAGAGGGTGAAACTGGCAGTAAGACAGCGGCTGGCAGTGCAGCCTGTGGCAACCTGGGAGCAGCCAGAACAGACCTACAAAATGGCCTCAGGCTGTGCACATACATAAAAAACCTTGCTATCATCCTCTGCACTGGCTGAGTCCATTTACTCGTGTACCTGTCAGAGTGACTGGTAGAACTGACCTCAAAAACACCTGCTTTCTTTGGTTTCACCTGTCTGCCGTCAGACGGTAAAAACAGAGTGAGAACTTTGGCTGGAGAAGCTTAACAAAGCTTCCTGGCAGGAAACCCACCAACAGAGGAACTGAGGAAAATCCAGACGTTGTAAAGTTTGGTCATTGTCAAAAACATTGTTTCCTCTAATACATTCCAAGTTAACCAAGTAAAATATGTTAGAAGTAATGCTTGTATTGAAGAATTTAAGAGCATGATAGCTCTTTCTGTTCTGCCATTCCTACTGTTCTTGGGAAAGGGGGACTCAGTGAGTTATGCTGTTTCTGAGTCCAATATGGAAACTTGGTTTGACCTAAAAACATCTGATTAGCATAGGCTGGCTGATTTTTATTTTTATAAGTTCACTGCACTGAGGGGTATTTTGCATGTCTGTAACTTCTGTCAACACTTGTTTGTGTTAACTTCCGTTGTTCTTTCAATTGACTTTCTATGTTTATTTGGACAGATCAGCTTTGCAGTATATGCTGCATCTTTGTGGCAGAATCCTGTATTCTTAGTGATTGTTAAAACTCCTTTATTGCTGTCTGAGAAAGCAAAAGATTGTGTATTTCTATTAAACATTTACAATCAAAATCCTAATAACTTGTGTTTAAAGATCATTTAGTCTGATAGGTTTTCAAGTTGTTAATGATAAGTCCTTTGTTCAGGGAAAACATTATATAGCATGCTAAAATGGTTGCTCGGGTTAAAGCCCGAGGGAGGGAGTAATACCTTAGGAAGTCCACAGAACAATTTGAAAAGTATCGATGACATAAACAAAGCTTAGTGAAGTTATGTGACTTGACTAATATCATGAAGCTAGCTAATGAAAAGGTACTGTAACTGACCACAGTGATCCGTCAGAATCCACGGGTGGAACCTGGCTTAGGCAGAGACCTAACCAATGTCAGAAACAAGGAAGTCCATATGGAACCCAAGGAACTCTGGGGACTTATGAACCTGTGCCGCTTAGGAAGCCGAAATTATACACAGGTGATAGGACAGACCAAAAGGCAAAGACCCATTCGCTTCCCAGTGAATCCATTTCATAGAAAATCAAGTATTTTATTTTCATTAAAAAACAAAACAAAACAAAACAACTTGAAGAAACAGGAATCATTTTATACATTTATGGTTGCTATTTAAAAGTCTGTATCTCAAGACATACCAAAAGCACCAAAGGGTTACCACCAAGTTTTTGCCCAAGTTCTAAGGAAAGTTCTGAAGCTTAATTAGGTGTTGGGCTTGTATTTAGCAAGCCCCAGACAGTCTGGGCTACTCATTCTAAGGACAGGAGCCTGAAAGTGTCCTTATGGTTGAGAGAGAAGAGGAAAAAGGTGCCTTTCAGGAAGCTGGAGAGCCCTTGCTGGTTAGATTTCCTGAGGAAGTGGGAGAGAGCTCTGTGCTCAACAGTCCTTTAAGTTTCTGAGATGTGCCCATTGTGGGAGCAACAGTGTTTTTTTGGGCTTAAAGACTCAGCCCCCAAAAGCTAAAGTCAAAGCCCAAACTGGCAACCACTCTTCGGAACCTCCCTCAGACTCTAGCAGAGTCACTGAAACCAGCAAGTGGTGCTTCTGAGACAGCCTCGGAGTTCTTCGGGTGGCTCCTGCAGAGGTGAACAAACTAAAAAGTTTTTACCCTAAATCATTTTCACCTGGAATGACAAAAGAAGGAAGGCTCCCAAAGTCGGCTTTACATTCTTTCGGTGCTGCTTCCGGAGAAGTCTGTGTGCAAAGGTGTGATGTTGTGCTCATACCCAGCATACTCGGAAGTGCCGGTACTGGCGAGCTTGAGTTGCTGGGCAGCATGGGTCAACTGGAATGCAGCGTCTGGGTGCGCTGTGTCGGGCAGCAGTGTGCACTCCCTTTCCAGCATGTCAGCCACCCCTTTGAGCAGGTCCAGGAAACCAAATGCCAGGGCGGCCTTTCGTAAACGGTTTAGCTCCTGAAACAAGATTAAAAAGAAAACAAAAACAAAAAAACCAATGTTCCTGAAATGCATTTTCCTTATCACGTACTTTCTAAATGCTCAGCTTAGAATAAGTTTTCCTTGATCTCCGAACTTAAGTGAGCATTTTTATAGGAGAACAAATGCTCATACAGAGATGCCAATAACAAGAGAATGTGATGACACGACCAGGTCCTCTACAGGCAATCAGAAAGCTGGCAGACTGAGCGCTTACACCAAACACGAAGAGACCCTTGTCACACACCATTCACTTGTAACTCTCAGGAGGATTACCTTTCCCCTGTTACTCAGGTATGGAAAAGGCATGCCTCAAACCTCAGAGGGCTCTGAACCCTCTGGTGCCTCCTCTCTGGATGGGCCTCAGGCCAAACAACAACACGCTTGGAGGAGGCTCTGGAGGATTCAAGAAGTCTGACTTGAAAGACTGCCATAAAAAGAAGGGCCGGGCAGTGGATGGAAGCAAGAGAAATACAAAGTGCCTCTAAAACCACTTAGCGGTGCAATCTAGGCAAGCTGTGTAGCCTCTCCAGGTCTCAGTGGTCTCATTTATAAAACAAGAAGGATGACCTCGTCCTTGCCCACAGGAGGGGCTGACTCTTGCCCGACAAAAAGAGGCCCTTCCACATCTGGTATGTGGGATTATATAAAACCAGAAAAGAAGTGGGCTTTCTGACCACCTCTCTACTATCATCTGTGAACGGGTGAAAAGTTCAGAAGAAGGTGAAAGTAAAGCGTGCCATCTGGCTAGACGGCCGACAATCGTGTGTAGGGGAGAAAGGGACTATAGCCGAATAGTGGTCATCAAGGGCCTGTGTGAGCTCAGCTTCATGGGGAGGGAGGGCATGGTGGACTGAGCAGCTGTTTGAACTCTGATTGAGGTTGCTCTTCTTTGCCACAATTAGGTTTGAAGACACCAGTGACATGAAGGTAATAACACCCAGACAGAGTAGCACGTATATTCTCTGGGAAGAGATGCTAGCCTGGGGTACGTTATGCGCACCATAATATATTAGTAGCTAGGCTACAAGTGACAACACGGCATACCTCACACTGCCACTTAATTTAATTCTGGCCAAACACCAGATGGACAGGGGAGAAACAAGGAGTGTACTTAAATTACCCCCTCAACTCCCCTCCTTGTAACTTTATCCCCTCCACCAACTGTTCTGGATTCAGCTAGACAGGATTCCAGAGGGCCGTCCTTTTGCAACTCATAAAAGTGCAATGTTAATAGTCATTCCTGAGAGCAGCTTCTCTGGTACAGTAAGAATGCTTTGGGAGATCACCATCCCAGGAAGTCATCCTGGCTGCCTGGGGTTTGGCTGGATACTCACAGGAGAGTGGTGACAGGGGTTAAGGGCTTTGACCCACAGGTTCTTTCAACTCCTTCCCTCAGCCATTCACAACAGCACCAATACGGAGGAGCCCTTCTGCACAGAACCAGGCCATTTAAACACATCCACTTCTTAGATTTTGGGTCAGCAGTGGACCTATCATTTCTATTGACTTTATCAAGGAAAAAACTGAGGCATAAGCTAAACATTTCTAATTCCTGTCCATGTTCACTCGGCCACCCCACATTCATAACTACTGTGAACCATTTATTTTTGGCACACATCCCAGGGCCCACCCTTTTCCACTATAATTCTGACAGTCTTACCTTATAGAATGTCTGTGTTTTTTCAGGTAGTTTCCTTGCATTTCTTAAAATCTTCTGTACGTCTGTCTATCAAGGATAAAAAGATTTCAACATAAGGATTCTGTGGTAACAGGGGTAAGAATACAAAAGGATATCCCTAAATGTTTAGAGAAATGAATATGGGAACAGAGAATCTCTTGTGAGTTAATGTCACTGTTCTGTTCAACATTAGTAAAGCACCTCCCTCCTTCAAAATGTTTGATAATAAATCCCCTTGGTGACAGAAACGAACTTGTCTCACAAAAACAAACCCAGTAAACTCATATATCTATGGCCAGCTGCTTTTTGGCCAGGGCACCAAGACCTGGGGGAAAAGAATAATACTCTCTTCAACAAATGGTGCCAGGACAGCTGGATATCCACATGTAAAAGAATGAAGCTGGACCCTTGCTTCACACCATATACAAAAAAATTAACTCAAAATGCTTCAGAGACCTAAA
This sequence comes from Felis catus, assembly GCF_018350175.1. NCBI lineage: Eukaryota > Metazoa > Chordata > Mammalia > Carnivora > Felidae > Felis > Felis catus. Next base: position 39,583,764 of record NC_058373.1, on the reverse strand, counting down.
TGTAAGAGGAAAAACTACAAAATTCTTGGAAGAAAACACAGGGGTAAACCCTCATGACCTTAGATTGGTAACGATTTCTTAGTTATGACAACAGCACAGCAACAAAAGAAAAAAAATTCTGACAAATATTCACAGGAGCATCATTCACAACAGTCAAAAGGCGCAAACAATTCAAATGTTTGTCAACTGAATGAATGGATAAATGTAGCCATCATCAAAAGAAATGAAGTACTGATACATGCTACAAGATATATGAACACTGAAAACATTAAGCTAAGTGAAGGAAGCCAAACACAAAAGCCCACACATTATATGAGGCTATTTATATGAAATATCTAGACTAGGCAAATCCATAGAGACAAAAAGCAGATCAGTGGTTGTCACGGGCTGGGGGAAGTCAGGAATGTAGAGTGACTTGCTTAATGGGTACAGGGTTTCCTTTTGGGGTGATGAAAATGTTCTAGAGCTGCACAGTGATGATGGTTATATAACATTATGGTTGTACTAAATGCCACTGAATGGTTTACTTTAAAATGGCTTAAATGATAACTTTTATGTTATGTGTATTTCACAATTAAAAAATTCATCCAAGGGTGCCTGGGTGGCTCAGTTAGGTTAAGTGGTTTTGGCTCAGGTCATGATCTCACAGTTTCATGAGTTTGAGCCCCACATCGGGCTCTACACTGACAGCGTGTAGCCTGCTTGGGATTCTCTCCCACTTTCTCTCGCCCCTCCTCTGCCTGCTCGCTCGCTCTCTCTCTCTCTCTCTCTCTCTCTCTCAAAATAAATAAACTTAAAAAATATATACAACCAGACCAAAACAAAATATAAAAAGTAATTTAAGAAAAAAATCAGCAATCCTTGTGACAGGGGAGTGTTGGGATCAAGGATGGCAGGAAAGAGAGAACCTGATTTTCCAACAAAACCCCTACCCTCTTAGCCACGACAGGACGTGTCCAGTCTCCACGGAGAGGGGGCTAAAAGAAACTGTGCCATCAGCCAAAGCTATTTCCCTTGTCAGGTGGCCTAACCGCCTCTTCTCATTTGGTTTAGGTTGAATTCATTGGAGGAACAAAGAAAAAGAAGATGGTGCTCAAATGAGAAAAAAGGCTCAAAAATGATTTTTAAAAACAGGCAGAAAGGACTATATGTCAGGGGAAGGAGAAGCATCACTGAGTACCTTGCCTGAAAGCAACATACCTTGTGACAGTATCATCTTAGCTTCCCATGAAAGTGTGTTTGTAGAATTAAAGTGTAATGCCATTGCTTGGGTTCTACTGTGGGGACAGAAGAAATAACCCCATAGAGATTTTTATATCTTTCTCAAAACTGTTGTTAAAGATAAAAACCCATTATGTCAATGCCTCACTATGTCAAAAATTTTACACTGAAATTCAATGCCAGGAAAATGTATCTCTCTAGAACCGACCAGAAAAACCATATAATCCTACATGTTGCTTTTTTGACCTTGGTAGCAGGAAGCTCAGAGCCAAATTGCTCAAATATAATTATCATTTGCCTTGGGTTCCTGGCACAATTGTCTCTCCTCTTCCTCTAGGTTTTTTACTGCTCTAAATTTTCTAAGAAGTGATTTTGCTGCATACGTGTTTTACTGTAGGCCACCTCAATTCTTTTTTGGAAATAATGACAAACATTAGAAGTAAATGAATTACTAAGTATCAAAGGAAAGGAAAATCAAATCAAAGGTCTGCCTGCTTGCCAGAATCCCTCCTCCTGTGCGCAGTGGAAAGCAACTTGAATGGTAGTATTACCTGTAGGCCACTGGGTTTGATCCAGACAGTCACATTCTGGGCATAACTGCGTTTGTTTTTGGGCTGCAGGGGGAATGGGCTCTTATTGTCATCTTCACCATAAGGGTTTTCTTTAGCATCTTAAAAGAAAAAGACATTGTTAAAATGATATCTGGCAAAACATAATCAATTACATTTCCAATTAGGCTAAAAGCTCTTTGAATCATTCAATCTTCTACATCCTGTTACTTCCCTAATTAAGAAAATCTATTAACTTCCCTCAGGTTAGGGAATCTGTTTGTAATAGAAAGCCACTGATGTAGAAGTCTATAAACAATCAACTGAGGCCCATGTAGGTAAAAAAAACAAAACAAAACAGCTTAAGTTTTCAGAGAGACAAGCTTTACTTATCTGCTTTATAAATTGAGTTCAGAGAGAATACAAATACATGCAACAATACTGAAGTACGTATTTAAAAAATATATAAAAATACATAATACAATTCTATATAGTCAAGCCCAGCACTCTCCAACAGAATTTACTACAATGATCAAATGGCAGTCACTAGACCACATGGCCATTGGACACTTGACTTGTGGCTAGAGTGAGGAACTGAATTTTAAATTTTACTATCTTCATTAAATTTAAATATCCTCAAGTATCTAATGGCTCATGGGTTGGACATCAGTCTAGGCACTGAGAAAATTCCAAAGGAAAATTACATATGGCCAAATTAAAGAAAGAGCATAAAAAATATTTTTTGGTGAAACATACCCCAGGTCATCATAGTTTATTAGTTCTTGTTTCCAAAGATTAAAAGCCAGGTTGTTTTTCAGTCATGTGAATAAACAAGGATTTCTGTTTTTCTATTTGCTTCCTGAGCCAATGAAACTTTGCCACAAACTTACAAAGCATACTTACATCTACTGGCTCATTTTATCCTGATTATTACCACCTTCTGGGGTAGACAGAGCAGGGATCATTTCTCCAAGTTCAGGGAGTTTAACTCCCTTGCCCAAATGTTCATGTTGGAAACTGGAATTAGCCTAGTTTCTCTGAGTGAGAAGCTCTCTAACCCCAATCTGGTCATTAATTTAATGTTTTATACTGGCCCCACAACTCCTGTCAGTCCCCTCTCCTCCCAGCCCCTCCAGAAGAACTGGTCCAGCTTTCCAGACCTATTTCCGTAAATACTTGTATGTATGTATGTATGTATGTATGTATGTATGTGTGCATACACACACACACACACACACACACACACACACACACACACACACTTTTTTAGCCAGGCCAAGGTCCCAGCAGTCTTTTTCCATGTAACATGTTTATTTCCAACTTCTCTGCCACTATTTCTGTTATTTCCTCTGCCTGGGGTGCTCCCCTTTCCTCATTCATTTATTCCCTTACTCACTTATTCACTCATGAGCTATATGGTCGACCCACCATGTAGCAAAAGCACCTGCCAGTGTGACTGGAGAAGATATTTTTCTGGATTCAAGGAACTTACAGAATAAAGAATATTTATTAAATTCCAACTATGTGTCAAACATTTTACATATAGACCTTCTCTCCTTAGAGCAACCCTACAGGGTAGATATTATCAGTCCCATTAAAGATGAGGAAACTGAGGGTTAGACAGGTTGGAACTTCACAGGTTTCACAGTGACCCAGCTGGGCCTGGCTGCAAAAGCAACAGGTTTTCTACCACTGAACGCCACTGTTCCTCGCATAAACTTACACTCTAGGTCCTGATCCTATCCCACCTTCTCCATGATCTGTCCCAAGTTTTCCTGGCACACGGTACTTTCTCTAGACCCTTTTCTACTATAGCACCCAGTATCAGTACCAAACATTTCAACACCTGATCAAAGTCTATCTTGTACTGCCTCTAATTGTTTGGGGACTTTATGTGATAACTGGCTTGGGAGACAGAAAATACTGCATTTATGAATAAAGAACAGGAGACTCTTAGAAATAAGAAATATGATAGCAGAATTAACCAAAAAAAAAAAAAAAAAAAAAAGACAGTTGCAAGGTAAAACTGAAGATAACTTACAGGAATTAGAAAAAAATGGAAAAATGGGTGGAGGGAATTATACACAAAATCATAAACAGATGTTCTAGAAAGGGAGAAGAGAGAATACGGAGAGGGGAAAATCAAAGACATAATTCATGTTTCCAGAACTGAAGAACATGAATTGCTAGATGGAAGGGCCCACTGAATGCCCAGCACTATGAATGAGGAGACCAACAACTAAGGACATCATTCTGAAAAATCCAGAACACAAGGGACACAAAGAAGCACCTCCAGGAGTGCAGAGAAAACAGAGCATCAAAGCCCTGACAGCAAGGCACTAGACTCTTAACAGCAACACTGGAAGCCAGAAAGGAAAAATAGAGCTATGCTTCAAAACTCTAAGGGAAAGTGATTCCAAACCCATAACTCCAACAAAACCATCAACTGAGTGTAAGGGATGAAATATGAACATTGCCAAATAGGCAAGGTTTCAAACATCTACTTCCCATGTATCCTTTTCTCAGGAGGAGTCATGAAACAGGAGAGCCAGAGGAGAGATGGGAAGGCTGACAGCTCTCCAACAGGCCTCGAGAACAACCAATTCACTTTATGAAAGAAGAGGAAGGGAAATGATACTAAGGGGAAGAAAAAAGAAAACTGACAAAAATACATACTGGAAGAATGTACCTGGAAGGTAGGAAAGTAGGAATTAGCAGTAAGTACACAAAAAAAGGAGCAAAGAAAAACTAAGTAGAGAGGAAGGCCACGAGAGCCCTGAGGGAGGACTGCCCTCATCTGCCACTGGCTGCCCCAGAGCCTGCTTGCCCAGTTATTTCTTGAAGTCTCTGAGCAACCTCAGAGATCGGAGTGTCTCTCTGATTACTGCATTCCTTTTCATGTTAGGATACAGCTGACCTCTGAACAACATGGGTTTGAAACGCACAGGTCCACTTACACACAGAATTTCTTCCATAAATACAAGTACTGTAAGTGTATTTTCTCTTCCTGAGGGTTTTCTTAGTAACATTTTCTTTTCTCTAGAATACATTATATAGTACACATACAAAATATGTGTTAACTGTTTGTTATCGGTAATGCTTCTAGTCATTAGTAGGCTCTTAATAGTTAAGTTTTGGAGGAGTTAAAAGTTATAACCCCCATATTATTCAAGGGTCACCTGCACATTTATTTTGCCTGCTAGAAAAAAAAAAGTGGGGCAGAGAACAAGGAATTGCAAAACAAAATGTAACTTGGTATACACCACACGGCTTAGGTGTAATTAACACATTGTCTAACAAGGACAATCAAGAACACTATAACCACACTGGAACAACCAAGAACACTATAACCGCACTGGAAGGATACAGAAAGGGAAAATGTGCTTCTTGGAGGGGTGGGTTGGGATGGTGTTGATAAGAGAGCTAAGTAGTGAACCTTAAAAAGTCAAAAATATGACATTTAAAATGAAAAAAAAAGTTAAGAAATAATTATATATGTATATTAATTAGAAATGTAAATATCAAAAACAAAAACAAAAACAAAAACAAAAACCCATCCCCAAATTATAAGTTGTTAGTGGTTGTTTCTAGGAACAGAATGAGAAGTAGGAGGGAAAGGTATAAACAATGGTATTGTTCTGCATGCCTTGCTGTGACTATAAATAAATAAATAAATAAATAAATAAATAAATAAATAAATAAATAAATAAATAAATAAATACAACTTCTTTGACATAGGCCATAGAAATATTTTTCTAGGTATGTCTTCTCAGGCAAGGTAAACAAAAACAAAACTAAGCTATTGGGAGTACACCAAAATAAAAAGCTTTTTGCATGGAAAAGGAAACCATCAACAAAACAAAAAGGCAACCTACTGAATGAGAGAAGGTATTTGCAAATGATATATTTGATAAGGGGTTAATATTAAAAATATATAAAAAACTTACACAATGCAATACCAGAAAAACAAATAATCCAATTAAAAAATGGGCAGAGGACTTGAACAGACAATTTTCCAAAAAGACATACAACTGCCCAACAGGCACATGAAAAGATGCTCAATATCACTAATCATCAGGGAAACGCAAATAAAAACCACAATGCTATACCATCTTGTACCTGTCAGAATGTCTACAATAAAAAAAAAAATTAACACACACACACAAAATAACAAGTGCTGGCTAGGATGTGGAGAAAAAGAAACCCTTGGGCAATGCTAGTGGGAATACAAATTAGTGCAGCCACTGTGGAAAACAGTATGCAGGTTCCTCAAAAAACTAAAAACAGAATTATCATATGATCCATCAACTCCACTACGGTATTCACCCAAAGAGAATGAAAACACTAATTTGAAAAGATATATGTACCCCTGTGTTTTTTGCAGCATTATTTACAATAGCCAAGATATGGAAGCAACTCATGTCCTTTGATAGATGAATGGATAAAGAAGATGTGATATACATACACACACACAAGGGACTATTATTCAGCCATAAAAAAGAAAGATCTTGCCATCTGCAACAACATGGATGAACCTAGAGGGTATAATGCTAAGTGAAATAAGTCAGAGAAAGACAAACACCATATGATTTCACTCATGTGTGGAATTTCAGAAACAAATGAACAAAGAAAAAGGCAAAACAAAAAAGCCCAGACTCTTAAATACGGAGAACTGGTGGTTGCCAGATAGGAGATGGGTGGGAGGATGGTAAAACAGATAAAGGGAACTAAGAGTACACTTATCATGATGAGCACTGAGTAATGTAATTGTTGAATCATTATATTGTACACCTGAAACTAACAGTGTACATTATATTTTAAAAAAAGGAAAAGAAAACAATAAAAACAGCAGGATCTACCATTTATATATCTATTGTGTGTCAGTCACTTTATGCACATTCTCTCAATAAATTCTCTCAACAACCCACTAAGGTAAGTTTTATTATCAATTATTACTTGCTGTCATAATGGCAATTCTAACCTCATAAGACTGTCACGAGAATTAAAGGAGATTACACACTCCATTGTCTAGCAGAGTGCCTGGTACAAAGTTAAATTCAACAAAATGTTAGCTTTTATTACCTTCATTTGAAGAGAACAAACCCTGAGGGAGAAAAAAATGAATATGGGGCAAAGTAAAAAGCAGTTCAATTTGAATAAAGAACATGTGTAACAAACCAAGCACTACTAGATTGGAAACTAGATTAGAAAGGAACTTAAATGCTACATCTCAGATCATCGACAAGTATCTGCGTGAGAATGTCACAAGTCTAGGTCAGGGGTTGACAAACTTTTCCTGCAAAAAGGCAGGCAGTAAATATTTTAGAGTCTGTGGGTTATATGGTCTCTGTTGTAACTACTCAACTGCCACTGAAGCAGGAAAGCAGTCCTCGATAACACATCAATTAATGCATGTGACCATGTACTAAACCTTTAGAGTAGAACTTTATTTACAAAACAAGCAGTGGGCTAGTGTGGCCAGCAGGCATTGGTTAGCCGACCTCTGATCTAAATGAAAGGTAAAAGAAAACCAGACCAAGGCAAGAGCAGTGCAAACAAAAAGGTAGAATAAATTCAGGAACGCTACAGAGACCAGGAGGTGAGCAATCTCCTCACCCTAACACATACACATGGCTTCCTGCGCCCAGTGCTCTCCAATTACTGCCTTACTTCTCTCCTCTTGTGGCAAACTTGTCATCTTCATTTCCTCATCTCTCACTCATTCCTCAAATTGCCTCCTGTCTAACCACGACTGAAGCTACTCTTACAAAGCCACAAAAAATGTCCTGTCGACGTCAAATGATTCTTTCCTCTTCATTTCCATTCCTTCCTAAAACTCTTTAGTCATTTACAACATTCTGTGGCCTCTTTCAGATTAAGTTCTCAAGGTGGCAGTCCTAATCTTCCTGTTGGCCTCCATTCAAAGGAGATATAATGCTCATATAATTTAAAGGCTTTTCTTCAAATCAGGAACTCATCTTCAGCGAGGATGGTTTTTCTGCACAAGTCCTTATGCCCTGTGTTGACATTATATTAACTCCGGAGGTTGCACTGTGGGTTTCACTGCTTCAGAAACGGGTTAGTGCATTGCTTGGTTTTGGGGATCCCCACTTCAGAATTGGGAGTGTCAATCTGCATGGTGCAGGACTCATGAGACTTTTAATTTTTTAAGTTTATTTGTTTATTTATTTATTTGGAGGAGGAAGAGCAGAGAGAGAGAGAGAGAGAGAGAGAGGGAGAAAATCCAAAGCAGGCTCTGCGCTGTCAGCACAGAGCCCAGTGCAGAGCCCAATGCAGGGCTCAAACCCATGAACCTGAGCCAAAACCAAGAGTCAGCTACTCGACTGAGCCATCCAGGCACCCCAGGAGACTTTAATTTTTATAATATCTGGAAAAGCAGGTAGAAACAATGGGTAGAATTTTTCTTGTCATCCTCTCACTAAGGGAGTAGACGTTCCACATTCCTAGCTTTACTAAGAGTTTTCAGTTTTATCTTATTTGGAAGCAAAGTCATATTCTCTTTCCCTGTGTAAGCTTTAAAACACCAGCCCCTGCATCCTAGATCAAGAGCTGGCCAACTGTGGCCTTCTTTTTGAGTTACAAATGGTTTTTATATTTTTAAATAGTTGGGGGAAATCAAAATAATATTTCATGACATGCGAAAATTGTATGAAGTTTAAATTTTGGTGTCCATGAAGAAAATTTTATTGGAATACGTCATTCCCATTCATTTATGTACTGTGCTATAATGGCAGAGTTAATAGGAGTTATAACAGAGAGCACATGACCTGCAAAGTCTAAAATATTTATTATCTTGCCCTTCACTGAAAAAGCTTGCTGACTCTTGGTCTAGCATCTAGGGTGTATATTTAGTCAAACTCTTTTCTAGGCATGTATGTGCATATATACATGCACATACGTATAAGACAGAGTATGTAGGTCATGTATCTTACATGTGTATGAGACAATGTACTTTCTTCTTGACTCTCTATTGTTTTGGTTTCTGTGACATCACTTTTTTCTACTTTTCCTTCTGCCTATTCCTTCTCATTTTCCTTTACTAGCCAGCGCCCTTTCCACTGTCCCCACCAGTTAGTCCTTCCTAGGGGTTTGGTCCTTGGCTCCTTTTTTGCCTTAACTACACACCTTCCTGAGGGTAGGGCTTCTTAAAGTGTGGTTATGGATCACCTGGACTGTTATCACTTGGGTTATATTAAAATTGTAAATTCTTAGGCCAGAATTCAGACCTACTGAATTAGTCCTACCCCATCTTTAAGTGGGGCCCAGGAAACAATTTTTAAACAAGTTTTTTTTTTTTTATGTATACGAAAAATGAAATGTGTGAACCACTACTTAAGCTTATGCTCATTTTCACCATTTTAACTATCAGTGATATGCTTATAACTAAAAATTATATATCCAACTCTGCCCCCTCTCTAGAACTCTTCCAGGAGTTGTCTCTAGGCACCTCCACTTAAATCTCATAGGCATAAACTCGAAATGCACAAAAGATGTCTTCCCAAACCTACTCTTCCTCCTCTGTTCTGTTCATTTTTTTTTAAGTTTTATTTATTTTGAGGTGGCAGGGAGGGAGAGAGAGGATCCCAAGCAGGCTCCGTGCTGTCAACACAGAGTCCAACACGAGGCTTGAGCCCACAAACCATGAGACTATGACCTGAGCTGAAATTAAGAGTCGTATATTCAACCAACTGAGCCACCCAGGTATCCTTTTCTCTCTTTCAATCAACAGTATCACCTTTCACCCTGCAGTCTAGTTCAGAAACCTGGGATCATTCTTGACACTTCCATTTCCTTTATTCCCATATCTAAAGAATGTTGATTCTACCTCCTGAATATCTTTTGCATGGATCCCCACCCTATCTATTCCCAGCCACTGCCCTGTTCTGGGCTCTCATCTTTACATCTCCAGGACTGTCACAGTAGACTTCTAACTGCAGGATGCCCTTACCTTTCCAAATCCACACTCCACGGTATTATCTTTCTAAACATAAATTTATTAGCTCTCGCTTAATTTCAGCCAAACTGCACAACTCCAGAGGCTCCACTGCCCAGAACACAAAGTCTCCCAACTGGTATCTCCACTGTTCTCACATGCACCTCCTTCAGTGGCTTCCCAGTACCTGCAGAATAGTTTTAGCTCTTCACGCTTCAAATGAAGCCTGCCCTATTCCAGCCATTGCCAAGCTCTAACCTAACATCTGGCCCTCCCACCACTACCCTCATCCTTTGTGTTCCAGATTTGTTTTTCTATAGGTGTTCCATTTGTCCAGGATGCCCCCTTTGCCTTCATCAGCTCAGTACATCCTTTTCTTCAAACTCCAGCTAAGGTGTCCTTCCTCTGTGAAGATTCTCCTGAGTTCTCTGGCAGAGATGATCATTAAAGCCAACTCTGATCTTGTACCAGTCTATGTTTATTATTCCACTTTCCACTAGACTTTGAGCAACTAACTCCTGCTAACTCTTTTATCCCCTGAAAGGTTGCTTGGTAGATGTACCTGAAATTGAAATGGGCCCAAATAAGTCAAGGATGACTCTACAGTTGGAGCCTGGGCACCTAGAAGTACTTAGGCTTCCATCAGTAGGGGCAAGGAAATCAGAAGAAGTAACCGTTTAGTGAGGGAAAGGGTGAGAGACACTGGTTTCTGTAACAAACATGCTGAGCTTAGTACTAAGGCAGAATATCTAGGTGGACAGGTCCAACTAGGAACTGGAAATACAATATGCAAGTTCCAGGGAGAGATCGAGTAGGACCAGAGTGATGGATCTCGGGGAAGCTGAAGCTGTAATGGTTGACGAGATAACCAAGAGAGAATAATAAGCTAAGAGAAGAAGGCAAACAGCATTCTGAAAATCATGAGGCAAGAGAAAACGACAAAAGGACAAGAAAATACCAGGAGAATGTAATGTTAGGAAAGGTGAGGGAAAACACTTTCCAGAAGGAAGGGAATTAAATTCTCTAGGAATGACTGAGGTTACCTGGTTTGAAAATAGTGCACTGGAGAAAAAAAAGTTTATAGACAGTATCTTTTCACCCTAAGCAGTGAAAGTATTTACATTTACTTAAAGCAACCTAAATGTTGGTTTTCCTTGACATAAAGTTAAAAGTTCAAACATCAAATTCTGTTGGGGTTCTCCATGCACATATCCAGCATCAGAGACCACAGCACACCCCTAAGGGAGATCACACAGCTCTCTGACTACACAGTCAGAGCCATTCAGAATAGTAGACAGAAAACAAAGTCAAGGTAAGTAAAATCTGATCTGGGTTATACCTGAAATAGGACCCAACTGTGCCATTTTCCCTAGCCATGGGAGAGGTTCTGGGCCAGGCTCAAAGAGAGACATCATGAGGTTTGATTTCTTCTTGCTGTCAGCTTGGGAGTAGAGCATTCCATGCCATTCAGGACTAGATGGAGAGAAGATGGAAGACCAGAAGAATGTCAAGCCTGGGACTGTAAAGTTAACAGCTTGGAGCCTGGAGTCTGCTTCAGATTCTTTGTCTCCTTCTCTCCCTGCCCTCCCCCTCTAGCACTCTGTCTCTCTTTCTTAAAAATAAACATTAAAAAAAAAATCACAAGGGCAGCAAATAGCCACAGAGGTCGGAAGGAGTAAGGGCTGCAACCTATGTTTCAGCTGCCTCCTTGAGTCATTCACAGCAACACCAATACAGGGAGTACTTCTAACAAAGGGCACAAAGCCATCACCCAACTCCGTTCCCGCCTCTCAAGGGGCCCCAAGGGATTCTCATATTCAGAGCCAGTACAAGTAACTCAGCAAACTAATACCTAATAAGAATTGTATTCTTCTTTTTGGACTAGGTAATTTTAACTCAAGTAGAAATAGAGCTTCATTTGAGTACTCCTAATCTCTTCATCTTCTATACCAGTCAACCCCAGGTGATGGCCAGAAGATGATCAGTCACCTCTTCTTTCCTAACAATAAGTATTATAGAGAGGGAAGCAGATGGCTTTGCAAATTTCAAGACTGCAGCACACGTGAAAGCTAGAAAGGTTTTCCTCATAGGGAAGGGTTATAGCACAGTGGTTATGAGCATGGGCTCTGGAGTCAGAATGCAGGAGTTAAGAACCCTGGCTCTTTGGTTTACAAGCTGTGTGACCCTGAGCAAGTTCCCTGACCTCCCTAAGCCTCAGTTTCCTCATCTATACAATAGGGATAACACTATATACAACTGTTGTTGTGAGGGATTTAATGAATTAATACATGTAAAGTGACTACAGGAGTGCCTGGCACATAATACAATGTTCAACCAATGTTCTTGGCATCTTTTTTCATTTAGTTCTACCTCCTCATTTTATAACTAAGGAGGCTGTGAATATTGCATAAGATCTCACAGCAAGCAGTAGCACTGTTATAACTAAGTCCAGATTTCCTAGATAAAAATAGAAAAGAGGAAAATAGAGAAAGGATATAAAAGCAATATAAATAAAAAAAGGCTCACTCTATACTGACTTTAGGGGATGATTTAAAGAGCAGTTTAGAAGGTGATGGTAGGTGGGAAGGGTATGGCAGGGAGAGGAAAAAGATGACAAGAATATTTCTATTTCCTTCAGAAGAGTCTAGGAAATCCTTCGCTCTGTAAATTGATTCTCCCTTTCATTCAACCAAAGGTAAACAAAGTTTCTTACCCTAATTGAACTATTGCCACCATTCCTTCCACCTTTAGGCTGCCATGGAGCAGGACACAAAAGTTGGGTATTTTGCCTGCAATCTGATTGGCTGAGTTTTCATCTTCATTGTCATCAGTTATTCCAGTACCCACCTCATCACCTTCTGTGAAAAGAAAACAGGTCAGACTGAGATTAGCTACAAAACTCCCAGACCCCAATTATACTCCTAGGCTGTTTCTAGCCTTGGAAGGAGAGTATTTGCTTATAAAGGAATATTACTTATAAACTGCTTATAGGGGAATAAATAAGAAAAATTCTTATTCTGGTTTTCTTATATCCATATAAAAACCCATTTTCCCATATTATATGAATTCCATTTATATGGAACATCCAGAATAGGTGAATCTATTGAAACAAAAAGGACATTTACTGGTTACCCGGGCTTGAGGGATATGGGAAGCTAGGGGTTGACAGCTAAAAGGCTCCTTTTATGGTCGTGAAATTAAAACAGCAGAACCAGTTTCTTAGTATATTAGGCAACATTCAATTTTTATATAAAAAAAATTTTAAGCTTATTTATTTATGAGAGAGAGAGAGAGAGAGAGCATGCGCATGTTGAGTGGAGGGACAGGCAGAGAGAGGAGAGCGAGAATCCTAAGCAGGTTCTATGCAGTCAGCATGAAGCCTAACATGGGGCTTAAACCCATGAACAGTGAGATCCTGACCTAAGCCGAAATCAAGAGTCAGACACTTAACTGACTGAGCCACCCAGGTGCCCAAGACATTCCTTTTTTTTTTTCTTTAAATGTGTATTTTTGAGAGAATGTGAGCAGGGAAGGGGTAGAGAAAGAAGGGGACAAAGGATCCGAAGCGGGCCTGGCACTGACAGCAGACAGCCTGATGTAGGGCTCAAACTCACCAACCATGAGATCATAACCTGAGCCAAAGTCAGATGCTTAAATGACTGAGCTACCCAGGCCCCCATTCCATTTTTAAAAAATCCAATTCAGTAGGGGTGCCTGGGTGGCTCAGTTGGTTAAGCATATGACTTTCGATTTCAGCTCAGGTCACAATCTCACGGTTTGTGAGTTTGAGCCCCACATCAGGCTGTGCACTGACAGTGTGGAGCCTGCTTGGGACTTTCCCACTCTGTCTGCCCCTCCCCTGCTCATGCGCTTTCTCTCTCTCTCTCTCTCTCTCTCTCTCTCTCTCTCTCAAAACAAATACATAAACATTAAAAAATTAAAAAAAAAAAACCCGATCCAATAACTATTCCTTCCCCCCAATTCTTCAGATCATAAGGTGCTTCATCTTTATAACCAGAATAGGAAAAGAACTCACCTTTGTTAAGTGCTATTGGTAGGACCAGATGTCTGGACAGAACTGGGGGACTAGAAATATCAGCTATATCAATAAATCCCACTATTTCCAAATCTGAAAAAAAATGGAATCAACACAATTAATTCATGCTATAGGGAAGTACATTATTTTCTATGTACTAGATTTCACAAATACAGTACTTAGGAATTCAGATGTGCTGACTAGGAATGTTATTAGAAGTTTCTCTGGATGATTCGTAATTTGCATTTTAAATAACTGAAGAAATAATACTACATGCCTTTCATTTAATGATTTAAGTTATAAGACAAATCAGCCAGATTTTATTTTTATGAGGCTAGGTCCCCAGCCAAGACGAAAGCTTCAAGGTTGAATCCCTGTTTAGTCAGGGATGCTCTGGTCAGCAGGGGGCATCGCAGTGTAGCACATCCACCAAGCCACCGTCGCAGGAGGAACTGCCATCCTGGGACAGTAAAGCTATCATTAAAAACATTTCTGTGAGAAAGAAATATATTATCTATAAACCCAAGGTAGCAGTATAACCATGACAATGATTGCTTTATAGAAGCTGTATTAAAGACCATGGGTATTTGTTGAAAACCTAATAGGTAAAAAATGAAAGTTTAATCCCAAAGTACTTTTTTTTTTAAAGTTTATTTTCTGATTATATAAATAGTAGAAAAACTTGGAAAAACACTAAAAATTGTAAAGAAAAAAAGTCAGTCGTTCTTCACCGTCAAAGGAAACCTCTCTTAATATTTTATTGCATTGCTTTTCAAGGCTTTCTTCTAGGCACAGACATACTCATATTCTCAAAACGATTTTTAAAAAAATCAGAGTCACAGTGAGTACGTTGTACTTCAAACACACCAGGAAATCTGCTTCTCTGGAGAGTTGTTGTCATTACCTTCTTCAGCTTACTAACAAATGAATCAGCATAAAGCAGTTACATATTTTTCATTTGAGTAGCACAAGGCCTGCATTTTAAAGTGGCTTAAAACAAGAATAAGCTATGGACAAAGATCTTGGACCAAAAGTTTATATGGAAAAGAAAAGACCAATTCAAAGGTACTTATCAAAAGAGACGGGAGGGAGTAGAATCTAGATGGTCTGAAGGCAACAAAACACTTGACACAGCTTAACACAGTGTAGGAGCCACAGTGAGAGAGAGGGATGCCCTACTTCCAGACAGCCAGGAGTTTAAAGACACAAAAAATAAAAAGCCTCTGCACAGCCCTTCACTCTCAAGACTCCTTCAAATCTATACACCCATGAGTGAAATGAACATTTACTGTGCACTTAATTTTAATCATTTGTTGACTGAGCAATTATCTAGTAAACACCTATAAGCATCAGATACTGTGGTAGGCACTGAAGGGACAATGATGATATAACGTGCACCCACCACCTCGAGGGGTACACCTACCAATAGGGGACAACTCTCCTCTCCACTCTTGTTAGGTTTGACTCACTTTGCCAATCTCAGCTAAGCACAGCACTATCAGCACGAACCAGGTAAAAGCAGTAGCACATCTCTTCCTTTTAGTCATAATATAAGCACCAGGGCTAAAGGGGTACAGTATATCAGAGCAGAGACCTCAGAGAGACCATGATTCATCTAAAGAGTTCCACGCACCTAGGCAATCAGAATTAGAGGAAGTGATTTGTTCGGCATCACACAGGAAGAACCACAAAGCCAAGTTTAGAAGCTAGCTCTTCACAGATGATCTTAATTATGATGCTAATCAATCTTAGTATCTCTTAAGAATTACTTCAAGGATATCATCACTAGTAAATCTGGTCATGATTTCTAACTCTATTTAATTTGTGGGCTATAGTTATCTAGGATTGGAGATTAATTCATGACCTCACCATGAAAGATTACCAGCCTGCCACCCCTTAGGCAATGCTTCCTCCCACCCAAAATATACATACTGGTGATGACAACAGCACCCTGGTATGAGAACTTACATTTCTTTTCAATCCTCTTGGATAGAGAAGAAGTCAGAAGTTACAAGAAAGTAAGGATGACAGAAGAACTAAGAAGGAAGTTAAAAAACACATTACCTGTGTTGATGACTTTAGGAATGGGATCGATTTCCTCATCTACAACAAAAGGCTCTGGTCTGGGGAAGACTTGCACATCAGCGGTTAGATGGCCGCACTTGAGAACAGCATGGAAAGGCGTATATGCTAGATCTATTAGTTTTCTAGAATATGAGGATTAATTGTTATTAGAAGAGTAATATGATACATATTTTTTCATGTAATTTTTTCAAGATGCTAAGTTTATTTTCCCTTCAAGTTGATTCCAAAACTATGATCTGACCATTTGTGAAATAGAACAAAGTCTGACACTTTTGGTGAGCAAATTTCAATCCTGAATAGCCCAAAAGCAAATTAATCTTTTGAAACTGCTGAGTCGTTGTAAGGAGGTCAGTATCTATAGACTTCACCGATTCAGTCATGCCTAATTTAAAAGGGAATGAACTTTAAAAAATCACTACTACCATTAATTTTTACCTGACAATTGTGCAACTCGGGAAAAATAAAATAACAATTAGAAATAATGAAACAGATCTTATAGTGGAATATCAAATTATAACAACAGATTGTAAGAAGGCAAAAAAAGCTCAAAGGACATACTCACCCAAACATAGACTGTACATTTTTCAAGCACAGGGGGCCATCAATAGTAAAAATCTGCCCTTCACCATTGTTTAAATCTATGAGACGTTCAAGGCAATCCAAAGAATCAGTACTCTGAAGCTACAAGGCAAAACAGATGACCCTTGTAAAGTGGCACACAATGACAGATTATTATCAGCACACCAAGGTCAAACCCATCACAATAACACAGCCAATAAGTAATAGAAATGATTTTTTTAACAATGTGAGAGAAAAATAACTATAACAATTTTGATTCAAGGTTACTAAGAGGAATGTTATATAAAATGATACCAGTAGAGCCTATTTCATTCAGAAAGTTTTACAAAGATTCTCAGAAGTGACCACAGTTGGTATTTACAGTCTTTTTCCTCCAAGGCGTTTCTAACATTTTTTGGTGAGAACCATCATTATCTACATTCTACAGACAGAAAAACTGAGGTGAAGAAAGGTTAACTAACTTTCCCAAAGAAATGAGAAACGCAGGAAGTAGAGTTTAATAAAACATGTATCAGTAGTGTTACTTTACTGAAAAAGTTCAAGCACACTTCTGTCAACATTTCTGGTGGAATGGACATAAGAATTCCTAAACGAGAGAAATGTCTTAACACCAAAACGAACATTTTGACTTTTAGGCATGTGAAGAGTCTCTGTGGGAAGTAGGACAAACAACAAGTCCAGCTGTTTCCCGAGATAGGTAACCTCTAAACCTCCAAAGAGCATTACAGACCTAGAGTCTTTTCAAATATAATTTAGTGACCAGCCTCAGCTGAAACCAATGGAGTTCAATGCTATAGTATACACAATATTACTATTAATGGAATATGCTAAAAAATAAAATCCTAAGATGTATCTAACCAAACTAAAAAGAACTTGGTATTACCTCCTCCAAATTTGCCATGCACATGATGTATAACTTAGATGGGAAAGGAAAAGGTAGTGGAAACCTGTTGCTCTCGCTTCGTTGACTGTGAGTAGCTAGGGAATGCCGCAGTGACCCTCTACCAATGCCAAGACAGCCATCTGTCACCAGAACAACCTGTTTGCAAAGTGTGAGAGGAGGTTTGTACATGAAATAACATATTCATTTAAAGCAGTCTCATTTAGCAATGTTTTCATTTCTCCCTAATTGCACCTACACTGAAAAGCCCATCTCTTCAGGGAGATAAGCAAGAAGGTAAATAAATCTCAAAAACATTTTGTCAAGTGAAAGATGACACAATGTAGGACTCTATTTATATGAAGTTCTAGTACAGATGCAACAAAGCTAAGATAAATCAAACAGGAGACTTCGGGTATAGGGGGATAATGACTAGAAAGGGGGTTGAGGAAACTTTGTTGGATAACGGAAATGTTCTAGATCTTTACTGGAATAGTGGTTACATAAGTGTATGCATCTGTCAAAACTCAGGGAACTGTGTGCTTAAGATCTATGCATTTTACTGTATTTTATATAATTAAACATAAAAACTAATACCTACCTATGAATACTTAAAATCATATAATCAATTCTTACTTAATTGTATTAAAACTAGAACTCGATCTCTTAGCTAAGGGGTGGGCCCCTATGGCACTGGACATCAAGAATGACATGAGGATCTATTTTACGTGGACCTAGGAAATCTGAACCTTGACACTATTTTCAGAGATGTTAAACTCTACCTGGTCAATTAAAAAGACCAGTGTTTCAGGGGTGCCTGGGTGGCTCAGTCGGTTAAGTATCCGACTTCAGCTCCTATCACGATCTCGTGGTTCGTGGGTTCAAGCCCCGTGTTGAGCTCTGTGCTGACAGCTCAGAGCTTGAAGCCTACTTCAGATTCTGTCTCTCTCTCTCTCTCTCTCTCAAAAAATAAATAAACGTTAAAAATATTTTTTTAAAATGACAACTGTTTTAAAAATGTATTCATAAAAGCCATTTAACCAGACATGTATAAGACCTTTAAAATACATTCTTAATCAACCTGCAATTTGAAAAAGCCTTCGAACTATACCAACAATAGACAGTGGTTACAAATCATTTTCCTCATTGCTTCAGAGACCCTACAGGGTGGTAGACTTTCCAAGCATTCCAGAGGAGGATTGTTTTGGCTTTTCCTATTCTAGACTTGTACTTGATAAAACAGCCATTAAAGCAGTATTAGGTGACGGCAACCATGTGAAGTACCAAGATTGGCCCTTGTTTCTTTTTTTTTTTTTTTTAATTTTTTTTTCAACATTTTTTATTTATTTTTGGGACAGAGAGAGACAGAGCATGAATGGGGGAGGGGCAGAGAGAGAGGGAGACACAGAATCGGAAACAGGCTCCAGGCTCTGAGTCATCAGCCCAGAGCCCGACACGGGGCTCGAACTCACGGACCGTGAGATCATGACCTGGCTGAAGTCGGACGCTTAACCGACTGCGCCACCCAGGCGCCCCGTGGCCCTTGTTTCTAAAGCCCAAGAATGCTCAATGGCAGTCTCCTGGAGGGATGTCATCTTTTGAGAAGATAGTTTATTACAAGGCAATGTCCTCTTCTATGAACAAATGCTATATAATGATTTACTTCTGCCCCTACTTTTTTCAGATGCTTTGTGATAGTGGAAATATTTCATGTAATATCAAAATGAGACAGACTTCACTGAGATAATGAAGACATGGTCCAGCTGTCTAAAACCTTGGTTAATAAAACTCCACGTTAAAACAAATCTATATGATAGCAACAGATTATAAAAACAATCACTAATAACTTCCACACCTAGCACACTGTTTTGGACCTGATTCACTCCAAAACTCATCAAACAAATCTAAGTGGATCCAGGCCTAGCCCCATGACCTCAGGGTACAGTACATCTCAAATTCAGATTCTTCCTTTTGCAAAGGAAGAAAAAATATTAAAAGGCAGAAGTCTGCATGGTACACAAGATCTTGCTTGTTACATATTTTCTGAATTTCTTCTCTAAAATGACTGAAGTAGCAAAGGAAACTGTGCTACCAGCTAGCTTCTAGTTCAGAAGATACTGACAACAAAATTTCATTTATTCAGTATATTGTTAGGACGTTAGAAATTCTGTATGCACAGATTTACCAAATAAATGTTTATGAAGGTGCCAAATATGTTTATTTCTGAAAATAAACTGATCTAAAGGCATTTATGGCATTTGCTAAAGTGATTTAACCTTTAGTAGCAGCTCAGGGTCTTCATTAACCCATGAGTTCATACTCTGTAAAACAGGGTGGTTTGACAGTAAGAAAAAAACCCAAAAACCAAAAAAAAAGTTGGGTTCATGAGACAGACTTCACATGCAATAAAACTCACCCTTCTTAGTATACAGTTCTAGGAATTCCAACAACTGCCTTTAGTGAGCAATGACTTCTACAATCAAGATAAAGGCTAGTTCTGTCCTGTCACTTTCCATTCTCCCTTGTGCTTCATTTAAGTCAATCCCCTGACCCATCCCTCACCCCCAGGCAACCACAATCTTAAAAAATAAATACCAGTTATGCCATTGACACTACTAAAGAATCCATGTTTGACCATATAATAAAAAATCATATGCTATGGCACACTGCCTGTTTTCGTAAATAAAATTTTATTGCAACACAGGCTTTTCATTTATTTACTTTTTATCTATGGTTGCTTTCATGCCATGACAGTGGAAATGAGTTGTCGTCACAGACATCTGCAACATCTAAAATATAGAAAAAGCTTGTTGGGGTGCCTGGGTGGCTCAGTTGGTTAAGTGTCCAACTCTTGATTTCAGCTCAGGTCATGATCTCATGGTTTGTGAGACAGCCCTGCAAAGCCTGCTTGGGATTCTCTCTCTCCCTCTCTCTCTGCCTCTCCCCAGCTCATGCTTGCTCATGTGTGTGCATGCGCTCTCTTAAATAAATAAAGTTAAAAAAAAAGAGAAAAAGAAAAAGCTTGCTGACTCCTGTTGTAGATTACTATAATTTTTCTGTTAGTGATTTTTTGTTTTCTCCTTTAAAATATGGTACCACTTCTCAAAGCACAAGCATATTCATCGTTGCATTTCTTTTTGTTTTTGTTTTGTGTTTTTGTTTTGTGCTTCACAGATATTACAGTTTTTACAAATCGAAGGTCTGTGGCAACCCTGCACTAAGCAAGTTTATCGGTGCCATTTTTTTAATAGTATTTGCTCACTTCGTGTCTCTGTGCCACATTTTGGTAATTCTTGCAATATTTTAAACTTTTTCATTATTGCTATCTTTGTTATGGTGATCTGTGTCAGTGATTACAACTTTCAGTTGACAGCATTTTAGCAATAAAGTATTTTTAAATTAAGATATGTACTTTTTTTTAGACACAATACTATTATACACTAAATAGACTACAGTATAGTATAAACAATTTTATACATACTGGGAAAGCAAAAACTTCATGTGACTCACTTTACTGCAATATTAGCTTTATTCTGGTAGTCTGGACCGAACCCACAGTATCTCTGAGGTATGTCTGTACCTAATATTTATAGCAAACTTCCAATTCTCTTTTCATCTTAATACTCTGTTCTGATTTGATGCTAATGTGGACCCTGCTGTGGACTCTAAGTAAAGGGCAACAGATATATGACATTCATACTCCCCCCATTTTTAGACAACTCAGTTGAGATGGTTAAGTTTGCTAAATAAATGCTACAGTGAGATAATGAAGACAGAGTATAATGTACTGATGTTTATAATTGTATCATTCAAAATTATAATTACCCCTTCTAGGAAGTGTTCTAAAATTCAACTGTGAGCACTTCGTGTTTTATACAAACAATATTGGTTTGCAATAAGCCAATTTACTAGGAGAATGCTTTCCTCAAGGCATAATTTTGCTGTTTTCTGAGCATGGTAGTGTTGACTTAGTGCCTTCTTTTAAAAAGATACCAATCGTGTATAATGTAGTTTATAGAAATTACAATGCATGCTGTGTCAGAGCCTAAAGAAAATCGAAGCACCTCAGTGGTTAATGGTTTTAACTTAGGGCAATGAAAAAGAATTGATCATTACCTGGCAAGGAATTGCACCACCCCATTCTTGCTGAACAATATTGCAAACACCAACTAATGCAGATTCCAAGCAGGTTTTATCATAATCATCCATATTACTTAGTGCTTCCTAATTGAATAAAAGATAAAATTGCTCATTATTCTTTACTGTCTTAATCTGTTATTAGAAAACAACATAAACCATTCAAATCATGAATATTACACAGGGGACATTGTGTTTCTGAGAGCCCAAAAGCATAGTTTCTCAAAGAAAAATGGTAAGACAGGCTTCCTCAACCACAAAGGACAATTAAAACAGCTTCCCCTTATTCTATTCTCTTATCAAGTATGAGTGAACAATCCACCAAGTTCATAGCTTTGTAAGGGAACCCTGAAGAAAGTAACTAAAATGAAGAACTTTTAAACACACCGAAAAAATGACAAAAATTGAGTAGTAACTATATCCTAAACATCAACCTAGGCACTTTACATGCATTTAATTATCACAACACTGTAAGGTACAGATTATTAACCTATTTTTAAAATGAGGAAACTGAGGTACAGATTGATGAGGTAACTTTCCTAGGTCACATGCCTAGAGGTGGCAGAGTTTAGATTTAAACCCACTTAATTGGACTCTAGGGCTCCTGGTCTTAATCACTACTATGAACAACTTAGATAGTAATTCTCTAAATTTCAAAACTACTGAACATCCGAAAACTCTTAGTTTACTACTCATTTATAATAAATCCAGTGCAGGGGTGCTGGGGTGGCTCAATCAGTTAAGCGTCTGACCTTTGATGGTGGCTCAGGTCATGATGTGGTTGTGGAATCAAGCCCCAGGTCGAGCCCTGTGTTGAGCTCCGTGCTGAGCTCAGGCTCACTCCCTCTCTATCTCAAAATAAATAAACTTAAAAAAAAAAATCCAGTGCAATTTTTAAAAAGCTTTTAGGTAACATTAAGAAAGTGAGATAGGGGTGCCTGGGTGGCTTGGTCGGTTAAGCATCCGACTTCGGCTCAGGTCATGATCTTGCACTCCGTGAGCTCGAGCCCCGCATCGGGCTCTGTGCTGACAGCTCAGAGCCTGGAGCCTGTTTCAGATTCTGTGTCTCCCTCTCTCTGTGACCCTCCCCCGTTCATGCTCTGTCTCTGTCTCAAAAATAAATAAACGTTTAAAAAAAAAATTTGTTTTAAAGAAAGTGAGATAATAAAAGCAATGATTTAGGGGCGCCTGGGTGGCGCAGTCGGTTAAGCGTCTGACTTCAGCCAGGTCATGATCTCTCGCGGTCCGTGAGTTCGAGCCCCGTGTCGGGCTCTGGGCTGATGGCTCAGAGCCTGGAGCCTGTTTCTGATTCTGTGTCTCCCTCTCTCTCTACTCCTCCCCTGTTCATGCTCTGTCTCTCTCTGTCCCAAAAATAAATAAACGTTGAAAAAAAAAAAAAAAAAAAGCAATGATTTAACAAAACGTTATTACTTATATTAAAAAAAAATCAAATTACACCGATCCTGGATTTCTAACCTACCCAGCAATTATTAACTATTTTCTTTTATTGATTGATTGATTTTGAGAGAGAGAGAGAGAGAGAGAGCACATGCACGCATGCACATGAGCAGTAGAAGGAGACAGAGAGAATCCCAAGCAAGCTCCAAGCCCAGTGCATAGCCCAATGTAGGGCTCAATCTCACAACCCTGAGATCATGACCTGAGCCAAAATCAAGAGTCAGATGCTTAACGAACAGAGCAACCCAAGTACCCCTAAACTGTTTTAATTCAACACTTATTGACTATAAGCAAGGCACTATGCAAGGTACTGCTGGAAATATGATTTAGAGATGTGGTCAGAAAGTAAATTTTCTGGCATTTCACAGACATCTTTTGAACTGACACCTAACAATTAAGGTTTAAAAACTATACTTTCTTGCCATCCGTAAATCAAAGCTATTTATTGGAGAGGAAATATAATTTTGAATTACTCTAGAATAAAGGTTTTTATAAGAAGGGCCATTTTTCAACTACTTGGTTTATAGGAAAATAGAAAATAATCAAGTATTGCACCTAAAGACCTTGAATTTTAGAAAATGGGGCACTACATCTTCACATGCTCTCCTTTCCACAGAAAAATTCCAGAAAACCGAGAGAAGAAAATAAAGTAACAACTCACAGCTCGAACTCATAGCTCTACCAAAGGCATAAGGCTTACAGTTTATGAATCTTGTTTTATAGATATTTTATCTATAAACTTAACATTAAATAATCCCAAATTCTAAATATTCAGCACAATACGGTAACACTGTTTTCCTCCCTAAAAATTTGAGCCTTGTATTGCAAACACTTATTCCTTTTTGTACCTGAAGTGTGTTGTAATCTCTTGTGAAGGGAACCATCAGCTCCCAGAGTGATGAAAAAACCACCAGGGCTGTAAACTCGAGCTTATAATTTGTGGCCATGTGCTCAAACAGCATCGTCAAACCGTGGGCGGCTAGGTGCTTGCGTTGATATTCTTCAGACCCCTCAATAGACACAGGTCGGGTCATGGAAAGGGATACATCCATTACCACCACTGTTGGCATGATGAAAGTGATCCCAGTGTTCCCAGTCAGAGTGCAAACACACAGCTACGAACAGAAAAATGCTGTAGAAAATAAACATGATTAGGTCTCACATGTCACAGAGAGAAAAAGGTTTTTTGTTTTTTGCTTTTACCCCACCATAATTTTAACCAAACTTTGCAGAAATGGGTGAAGGCAAACCACATTTAAGTTGAGGTGAAGGCAAATCTGTGGAGAGTTCAATGGGAGGGAAGCAAGCAGCTTAGTTCCCTGTGAGGAAGACTCCTAGAATCACCCCCTAAATGGCCATAAATCAAGGACCACATAAGTATTTTTCTTGTTTTCAATTTATTTATTTATTTTTAGAGACAGAGAGGCACACATGGCGGGGGGAAGGCCCAAGAGAGGGGGAGAGAGAAAATCCCAGGCAGGCTCCACACTGTCAGCACAGAGACAGATACATGGCTCAAACTCACAAACCATGAGATCATGACCTGAGCCAAAGTCAGATGGTCAACTGACTGAGCCACCCAGGGGCCCCGGGCATTATTACTATCTTAATGAATACAGCAGTATTTGTATATGTGTTTATTTAATTATCATGTTGCTTGGTGCCCTTTTTTTATTAAAATGAATGCAAAATATAAAAATGAAAGGGTTAGAAGAGTCATAATCCAAATCAGACAAAGCTGGAAATCATTAACTATTACAAAAGCAACACACTCAGTAGTATGCACTGTACATAAATCAGGGAACAGTACTTTAATTGAAGGAAAAGAACAAAATTAAAGAATGTGAATGACAGCTGGCATTATCTCATGAAATTGTGTATAAAAGTCAATATGCAGAATAAATGGAGAAAACATTTCTATTCTCAAAAATAAAGAACATAGTTCATAGATATACAGACCTGTTCATGGGGACACAGCTTGCTGCTACTGTTACTAAGCAAACTACATTCTATTGACATAATCAAATCTCGTATAGCTATAAATAAAAGACACATATGTAAATATGAAAAATATTTACACAAAATACCAGTAACTGAGAAAAGCAGGTCATAGCATTCTATGTATATACTGATTACAACTTCATAAAAATTATACTGCATATACAATCAGGGAACACACTGGATGGATAATACTCATTAAAAACTCATCAGTTTCTTTTTTAGAACTTTCTTTAAACACACTTAACAGTAGCCAGGCTGCTTGTTTCATTAAAATATCCAACTGCTAATGTGTGATATTCTAAAATTCCATTTCTACATAGGCTGTTGGGAACTTAGAACATACTGGTTCAGGGAAGCAATGTTGTAAATGGGAGTCAGGGACTCAAGTAGTTAAAGCCTTTTTACCACATAGTGGCCTGAGATACATTTCAAATACAGTAATGCCTCATGTATCTAACATCAATAAAGATTAAATGAGAGACATAAATTACTTTTCCAGACTCCTCAAGATTCTAAAATGTTGGGGCACCTGGGTGGCTCAGTCAGTTAAGCGTCCAACTTCAGCTCAGGACATGATCTGTGTGGTTCAGGGGTTTAAGCCCCGAGTGGGCTCTTAGCTGACAGTGCAGAGCCTGCTTGGGATTTCTCTCTCTCTCTCTCTCTCTCTCTCTCTCTCTCTCTCTCTCTCTCTCTCTGCCCCTCACTGACTCATGCTTTCTCTTTCTCTCAAAATAAATAAATAAATACATAAACTTAAAAAAAAAATTCCAAAATGTTTCACCATTTTGATAGACAAAATTAAAATGTGTATCTTTCTTCTCTGACTCATTAAACACTGTGTGCTGAACATAATTTATCTCTTATGATGACTTGGCATCACCCATCTAAACACCAATACTGCCTAACACCCTGGTACTCTGATAGGTTTCTTTACACCACCATTCCCCCAAGTACATGCTGCGGAACACTGTTCTGGAGAAATGCTCCAAGAAAAATGAGTTCAGGCCTTATTAAAGATGTTGAAAAGTACCAGCGCAAAGAATTCAGTTTAATTTGCTAACCCTGTGTTTCCCATTTTACCTTTTTCTACATAATTATCATTAAGGTCTCAAAAAACAGGGCTTATATAGAACATACACAGAAACAATGCCTTAAAAAAGAAAAAAAAAAAAAAAGAAACAATGTCTTATATTCAAGGTATCCAGGCTGTTGTGCTTTGTTTTGGTGTCTTTTTATAATTAATTTTTAGCCTATAAGTTTGCATTCTACTTTCCTCAGTAATCCCCTGTAATCATCCTCCTCTTTCTAATTTGCTGCTTCTTGGCTACTATGGGCTGGAAAGTCAGGTAATCAAGCTTGTTAAAACTGCGTCCAGGGGCGCCTGGGTGGCCCAGTCGGTTAAGTGTCCGACTTCAGCCAGGTCACGATCTCGCGGTCCAGGAGTTCGAGCCCCGCGTCGGGCTCTGGGCTGATGGCTCGGAGCCTGGAGCCTGTTTCCGATTCTGTGTCTCCCTCTCTCTCTCTGCCCCTCCCCCGTTCATGCTCTGTCTCTCTCTATCCCAAAAATAAAAAAAAAAAACAAAAAAAAAAACAAAAAACTGCGTCCAAAGTCAAGCAGGCTCTCAGAGTCTGTGGGTTTCTTCTCGTGTCAAATGTATGGGCTTAGGTGTGTCAACTTGGTAAGATTTCACCTCCTCAGTCTTTTTTATTTCCTTTCTGGGTCTTAGCTGTGTTGTTCAAAAGGTGAAGTCCTGTACAATATCGGTTCAACTATACTACATTAGGCCATAAATTCAATAAAAGGGCACTGCCCACCAATGGTCTCCTCGGAACCTATCACAGTAACTGGCACATAGTGTGAGCTAGACAAATGTTTCATAATGACTACCCCTCATCATCAGATGTAACATTAATTCTTTGGCAAAACACATGATAAATTTTAACTCTGGACACTAGGAACACATTTCCTTCTCTCCTCATTCAATCAGAGATACTAGGGACACCTAAGCCTCTTCCCACAAGTAGAATCTCATGGGTAGACCTATTCATGCATAGAGGCCTACCTGTTACTGAAAGTTGGGGATTATGGGAAGTACTTCCTCAACTCTTAAGAGGAAACTGAGAAACAGGCTACAAAGATTTAGATCAGGTACACGAAAGCATCTCTCGCCCACGAAATCGGTTGTAACACCGCACTGGGCGACCACGGCTGGCAGTCCTGCCTTCTCTGCGAACACCTCGAGTGCTGGCTCTTTCTCCTTACTGATGCATGTGTGTCCATCCACCTTCTTAATAGTGGCAATGTCATGGGAAACCATTTTAGTACCCAGGTTGTAAGCACAGAAGTAAAAGAGGGAACTGCATGTTCTTGAAGGATGATTCACTCAAGCACCCCGATTAAAAAAAAAAAAAAAATCCTGCCCACCACAGTCCAGCAATTTTGTGAAAACGCGAAGCGTTTCTCACTTGGGCCAATGCTCACCTCCCCGCCCCACCCCCGCCTTTCCCCATAAGTACTGTTTACATACATGGCTAAAGACAACTGTAGGTCTCCTTTCTCAAGGTCAGTCTACTGCTGAGAATAGACCCTAGCCACCTGATTTGGCCTTAGGGCCAGGTCACAGAAGTACACATTTGCAATTCTTCCCAGCAGGTGACAATTGGCTCATTCGTAAAGAATTGGTTCTCAGCAGTTTTGATTCCACTCGGATTTCTAGGCGCCCGCCCATTCACGTTCGGGTCCTCACCTACCCTCAGGTTTCTGAGCCTGACTTCCCTTGCCCTGAGGTTCTCAGATACAACTTCACCTCGAAACCTTCAGCCTGGAAATACAGCACGCCTGCATTTGAATCGCAGCTGGAGGGGTGTATTTTTACCTTAAAATCAGCCCAAAACAAAATTTTTGATCGGGAAGTCTCTCATGGGTAGAGGGGACGAACAGGGCCCAGGGAAGGGCCGAAATCGTGGTGTTTACGCGCGGCCGACGACCCCGAGCCGCGGAGCGAGGGGAGCCCGGGAGCAGACGCCGCGAAGCAGGGCCCGGAACTGGTGCCGCAGAGACCGCGCGGGGCGGCGGAAAGGCCAGGCGCTGGCTCCGCGTGGTTCCACAGCCCTGACCCCTTCTCCTGCAGCTCCAACAAGCAACGAAGGACAGCCCGAGACCGCAGCCACCTCCACTCACCCCGCGCCCATCGCCGGCGCAGTCCGTCCGCGTAAACTTTCCGCCCGTGCACCACGGCCGGAACTATAGTGTCGCGCGACAGCCGGGAAGCCGGCGCCAGACGGCTCACGGAGCTGGGGCGGAGCTTTAAGGCCTGAGGGGCAGGGCTCTGGCGCAGTCGGGCCGCTAGGGGGCGCGCCTTCATCTCTCCTTCCCTCCCCGTCCTTTCTCGGGCGCTTCCCTTTTTACCCCTGGCCTCCTGGCCTCCTGGCCTCCTGCCCACCTGCCCACCTCCTCCCCTTTCTGGTAACTCTGAGCTCTTCACACTCCTCTCGCCTCACGCACCTAGGCCCGTTGGTGCACCAGCCTCTCCCTCGCTGACACTTGTTCCTCGTCGCCCGCACTCTTCAGCCCCCTCAGTCAATATCCTACGAACCAGTTGACAGAATCCTCTCCAAACTCCTTTTTAACTGCAATTCCTAACGGCTAAGCACTTTTTTTTTTCTAGCTGACCTGAGCCAGTTTACAAGTCAAGACTTTCTCTCTTGGTCTCCTCAGCGCGAGACTCACCTTATCCCCCCAACCCCCACCCCCACTCCTTCTTTAAGGGAACGGGGGGGGGGGGGGGCGGCGAGGGGGCAGGGGGAAGGTTCAGTGGGCTCTCCCTACAATGCCAGGTGCATTGCACTTAAACTTACCCGTGAGGCACCATGAGCCCTCGCCTGCCTCACCTCTGGCCGCCTGGTGTCCCACAGCAACCTGTGGGCCAGGTCTAGCGGTAGGGAGCCAGGAAATGCCAGCTAGAAATAGGCCTGAATGGATGCCATCAGGCCGTGGGTAGATGTGGTTCAAAAAATCATGTTGTACCACACAGGTTACAAGTGAGAACAGAAAAAGACCTCTGCCTCTTTCTTTTAGTTGGTGGGATGGGGTGAATTGGGGTAGGGGTGGGAGGGGTGGAAGTTGAGTCCAGGAGGGAGGATGCTTTGAACTGAACCACCCAGTCTGTCTGACTTTTCACAGCTTGTTCTGTGGGAGAGTACAGGGTCCAGTTGATGGGGTTTGGGGAGATGGGGGTTCTGAGCTGACGGCCAAGAAAGAATTCTTGAAGACATCTTTGGTGCAAAAAAGGTGATTTTATTAAAGCATGGGGACAGGGTTGTGGGCAGAAAGAACTGCACTGTGGTTGTGAAGAGTGACTCGTTAAACACTATGGGGCTGGGAGAGGTGAGGTCAAGAGGAAGTTTCTTTTTTAAAAAAATTATTTTAATGTTTATTTTTGAGAGATGGAGAGACAGAGCATGAGTGGGGGAGGGGCAGAGAGAGAGGGAGACACAGAATCCAAATCAGGCTTCAGGCTCCGAGCTGTCAGCACAGAGCCCAACATGGGGCTCGAACTCACAGACTGTGAGATCATGCCCTGAGCCAAAGTCGGATGCTTAACATTTAACCAACTGAGCCACCCAGGTGCCCCAAGAGGACTCACAGATTACTGGAGGCCTATCTCTTGTCAAGGTAAAATTGTTTTTCCCTCTAGCAAAGTATTAACATTAAGCCAGTAAGGAGTTCCTGGAGTTCTACTCTGCCTGCCTCAAGTATATGTCAATGCCTGCAGGTTATAAGGAAATTTAATTTTACCTGCCATTTCCTTTTTGACTTTGTTCCCCATATCACTATGGAGCAGTGATGTTGGGGCTCCAGGAAACTGAGTCTATAGTTTACTGGAGATTAGGTTATTGATAAGATTGCCTTTTTCTTGTAATTTACTAAGATATTTGTATACTGATGGAGACCCTATCAGTTTAACCATTTGTTTTCCGTCCTTTCCTTTGTCCTTGGGCAGCCAGGAGTGCCTGAGGAATATCACACATATGTCACCTGTAGGGGGAGGGTATGCTAGCTTGTACTTTGCCCTCAGCCTGCCTTATGGTCCCTCATCACGTTTGCTTATAGTTCTTTCTTCTTCTTCTATCCAAGGTGGCAGAAGAGGAGTCAGTCCCTGGGAATGTCCCTGCCAGCACCAAGGCCCAAGCACCTACAGACTGTCCTTTTTGTTTCAGAGCTTCTTTCCCCAACTTGGCCAGCCTCACTGTCTCAAAACCTTACAATGCTTGAGCATAATGAGTAAGTAAGGCTGCTTTCTGATTACTTAGTCACCATTTCTTTTTTTATTTTTTAAAATGTTTATTTATTTTTGAGCGAGAGAGAGGGAGGGGAGGGGCAGAGAGAGAGAGAGGGAGACACAGAATCTGAAACAGGCTCCAGGCTCCCATCTGTCAGCACAGAGCCCAATGTGGGGCTCAAACTCTGAACGGTGAGATCATGACCTGAGCCGAAGTCGGATGCTTAGCCAACTGAACCACACAGGCACCCCTACTTAGTCACAATTTCTAACTTTTTCCCTAGTGGGAAGGATGTGGCCCAGAATATATGGGCAAGGGAGTCGTCTAGTTACACTTAAAGTGGTGATGACTCAGCCATAGGGTCGCTGTTCTCCTGGTAGTTCCAGCTCAGCTCCATGGACTGATTCGTTACCTTCGTCAGTCCTAAAGCTTACGTTTATTAGTTTGCTGATGGTTGATCAGATTTTGGTAATCTAGTTCTGAATACAGGCTTTCAGGAGACTAGGGAAGCAAAAGGGTGATTTACTAAAATTGAATGGTAAAAGATAGACCTACCAAGGGGGCTGCGTCACTTAAGACAACTGTTGAGTGCTTTTGTTTTTATTTTTAAATTCTTAGCAGAATCCCATTAAAAACTGGAAAATTGTTCAGTGATTATAAAAAAAGAGAACATCAACACGAAGAGTCAGAAGGTCTTACAGGAGATGTCTTTCAAGCTGTAGCTGGCTAATGAATTTCTTTGTCCCACTCCAGAGATCCTCATTTGCATGTTTCCACACACACATTAGAGAGAATCAATAAACAACTTCCTTTGCATAATCTATCATCCTTTCATTTTTAATTTATTTAAAAAAAATTTTTTTTGCCATAAAACAGTGGACTGCTGTCAACAGAGGCTTTTTTTTTTTAATTTTTTTTTCAACGTTTATTTATTTTTGGGACAGAGAGAGACAGAGCATGAACGGGGGAGGGGCAGAGAGAGAGGGAGACACAGAATCGGAAACAGGCTCCAGGCTCCGAGCCATCAGCCCAGAGCCCGACGCGGGGCTCGAACTCACGGACCGCGAGATCGTGACCTGGCTGAAGTCGGACGCTTAACCGATTGCGCCACCCAGGCGCCCCAACAGAGGCTTTAAAAGTCAGAGTGGCAAAGTAAAGGTTAGTGACAGAACCACTCATAGGTGCTAGATACTCGGGCTCAGAGGGAGGTTCAGATATCCACCATTGTAGCACCATTCAGAATATTTTCACTGCTCTAAAAATCCTGTGTTCTGCCTTTTTATCCCTCCCTCTAGCCTGATTCCCAGTGACCACTAATTGTTTTAATGTCTCCATAGTTCTGCCTTTCCCTGGGTGTTGTAGAGTTGCAATCCTGCAGTATGTAGCCTTTTCACATTGGCTGTTTTTGCTTAGCAATACTTGGTTGCTTCCAAGTTTGGGCAATTATGAATAAGGCTGCTATAAACATCATTGTGCAGGTTTTGCGTGGACATACGTTTTCAATTCATTTGAATAAATACCAAGGAAAGAGATTGCTGGGTCGTATGGTAAGAGTGTGTTTAGTTTTGTGAAAAACCACCAAGCTGTGTTGAAGTGGCTGTGCTGTTTTGCGTTCCTAGCAGCAATGAATGAGAGTTTCTGCGGCTCCACATTCTCAGCAGCATTTGGTGGTGTCAGTGTTCTTGATTTTGGCCATTCTAACAGGCGTGTAGTTCTATCTCATTGTTTTAATTTGTAATTCACTAATGATATATGAGGTCGAACATATTTTCATGTGCTTACTTTCCATCTGTATATCCTCTTTGGTGAAGGTCTGTTCAGGTTTTTCGCACATTTTAAAATCAGATTGTTTCTTTTCTTTGAATTTTAAGTGTTGTTGTTTGTGTATTTTTGATAACACTTTTCAGATATGTGTTTTGCAAATATTTTCTGCCAGTCTGTGGCTTGCCTTTGCATTCTCTTGACAGTGAGGGACTTAAAGAAAACCACAATAATTACAATATCCTTATAAAATTTAAAATAATGAACAATAAGGCCCTAATATCGTCAAATGCCCAGTCAGTTTTCAAATATCTAGGTGTCTCATAAATATCATAAATTTGGGGGCACAGGGTGTGGCTCAGTCAGTTGAGCATCCAACTCTGGATTTTGGCTCAGGTCATGATCCCAGTGTCGTGGTATCCAGCCCCAAGTCAGGCTCAGTGCTGAGCATGCAGTCTGCTTGGTATCTTCTCTCTCTTCCCCTCCCCCTCTCATGCTCTGACACTCTCTCTCAAAGATAAAATAATAAACATTAAAAAAATAAATTTTACTCTTTTTACACTTCGGTTGCTTGAGTCAGGATCCAAGTATGATCCAGACATTGCAATCCCTGAAGTCTCTGATCATCTATAGATTTCTCCCTCCCTCCATGTCTTTTTTCTCTTGCAAAGTATTTGATGAAGAAACCATAACATTCTCTCTTTTAATTGCTCTCAATCCTTCCTTCCACAACATTTGAGAAAATCACAAAGTTTCTCTCTATTCTGAAATCATAGAAAGACTCACTGAACAAAGAAGGGATTTCATCTGTGCTCTGCAAATAGGGGTGAGCCTTGGTTGCCAAGGGTCTGGCATGTGACACCGAGTATGCATTTGTGGAAAGAAGACAGGAAGGAAGGAGGAGATTATTTGGGGGAAAAAATCAAAGGGAAAAGCAGAGAAAATTTGATACTACATTTGTCCAAGAAAGTAGAATTGAACTTCTTTATTTGGGATACCTTCTCCTTTGAGAAGTGTTACAAAACTCTAAATTGTTAAAGACTCCTCATGATCTGGGTCTGCATCTATCTTGCCGGGCTCACCCTCACCCTCTTAAAACTTTGGTAGCATCTTATAAAAAGATATGCAATATCACTCATCGTCAGGGAAATACAAATCAAAACCACAATGAGATACCACCTCACACCTGTCAGAATGGCTAACATGAACAACTCAGGCAACAACAGATGTTGGCGAGGATGCAGAGAAAGAGGAACCCTTTTGCATTGATGGTGGGAATGCAAACTGGTGCAACCACTCTGGAAAATAGTATGGAGGTTCCTCAAAAAATTAAAAATAGAACTACCCTATGACTCAACAATTGCACTACTAGGTATTATATCCAAAGGATACAAAAATGCTGATTCAAAGGGGACACATGCACCCCAATGTTTATAGCAGCACTATTGACAATAGCCAAAGTATGGAAAGCGCCCAAATGTGCATTGACATTCCACAATGGAATATTACTCAGCAATCAAAAAGAACGAAATCTTGCCGTTTGCAACAATACGAATGGAACTAGAATGTATTATGCTAAGCAAAATAAGTCAGAGAAAGACAAATATGATTTTACTCATATGTGGAATTTAAGAAACAAAACATGAACATAGGGGAAGGGAAGGAATAATAAGTTAAAAACAGAGATGGAAACAAACCATAAGAGACTCTTAACTGCAGAGAACAAACTTAGGGTTGCTGGTGGGGTATTGGGTCAGGAGATGGGCTAAATGAGCACTGGCCATTAAGGAGGGCCCTTGTTGGGATGAGCACTGGGTGTTATATGTAAGTGATGAATCACTAAATTCTATTCCTGAA
This sequence comes from Felis catus, assembly GCF_018350175.1. Classification (NCBI taxonomy): domain Eukaryota; kingdom Metazoa; phylum Chordata; class Mammalia; order Carnivora; family Felidae; genus Felis; species Felis catus. The sequence goes on along the minus strand of NC_058373.1, from coordinate 39,549,964 downwards.
ATCATCATTACACTATATGTTAACTAACTTGGATTTAAATGAAAAAAAAAAAACCCACTTTGGTAGCATCTTTCAGTGAAAAAGCAGATAAAGCAAAACAAAACTTCTTTATTATAAAAGTAATTCATTTATAAAGGGAAAAAATTCAAACAGTTTTAAAATATATAAAGTGAAAAATAAGTGTTTCCCTTCCTGAAAGTAACCATATGTATCTCCCTGCCTCAAGGGTGGTTCCAACCACCTGCTTTAAGGCATGAAATATCAGAGAATTTTTTGTTTGGTTTTGTTCATTCTGTAACTACTGATGACAAAAGTACAGCCATTCATACATACTTTTTGCAACTTTGTCTATACTTGTGTGTAACGTGTATTTATGTATGTATATATGCACATATAGATAATAGTATGAAATATATAATACTTTAAAATTGTTAAAGTTTGTTTATTTATTTAAGTATTCTCTCCACCAAACGTGGGGCTCGAACTCATGACCCCAAGATCAAGAGTCACGTGCTCCTCTGAGCCAGCCAGGTGCCCCAGGTATATAATATTTTTAAACTAAATGCAGTAATGTTATATATACTGTTTTACATCTTGTTTTTATTATTTCTCGTTCATTAGTATATCTTAGGCATCATCTTCCTTCCTTTGAACTGCTATATAATTGATTACTGGGAAGATATGACACCATTTATGTAATCAGTTTTCCATTGACATTTAGATAGCTTTCCATTTCTGCTCTTACAAGCATTGCCTTGTAGACCATTGTGGGGGCTTTTCCTCTGACTGAAGTGGAGAAGCACTGAAAAGTTTGGAGTAGAACAGGGACATGATCTAACTTATAGCTTAACAAGGTCTCATGCGCTACTGTACCAGATTGACACACACTTCATCAGCACTGGATAATACATTTTTTAGTCTTTGTCAACTGATAAGAAAAATACAGGGGTGCCTGGGTGGCTCAGTCGGTTAAGCGGCCGACTTCGGCTCAGGTCATGATCTCGCGGTCTGTGAGTTCGAGCCCCGCGTCGGGCTCTGTGCTGACGGCTCAGAGCCTGGAGCCTGTTTCAGATTCTGTGTCTCCCTCTCTCTGACCCTCCCCGTTCATGCTCTGTCTCTCTCTGTCTCAAAAATAAATAAACGTTAAAAAGAAGTTAAAAAAAAAAAGAAAAATACAATCTCACCATTGCTTCATTTGGTATTCCTCTGTGGGTTTTTTTTTTTTTTAAGTTTATTTATTTTTGAGAGAGAGAGAGTGAGAAAGAGCACAAGCAAGGGAGGGGCAGAGAGAGGGAGACACAGAATCCAAAGCAGGCTCCAGGCTGTCAGCACAGAGCCTGATGCAGGACTTGAACCCCTGAACTGTGGGATCATGACCTGAGCTGAAGTCAGAAGCTTAACCGACTGAGCCACCCAACAACCCCCAGTTGGTATTCCTTTGTAAAATGAGATTGACAGTGAGTTTTTTTCTTATTTTTTTTTTTAACGTTTATTTATTTTTGAGACAGAGAGAGACAGTGTGAGTGGGGAAGGGGCAGAGAGAGGGAGATACAGAATCCAAAGCAGGCTCCAGACTCTGAGCTGTCAGCACAGAGCCTGATGCGGGGCTTGAACTCACAAAGAGTGAGATCATGACCTGAGCCGAAATCAAACGCCCAACTGACTGAGCCACCCAGGCGCCCCAGACTGACAGTGAGTTTTACTTAATAGGCTGTTTCTCATTTGCTCAGTGGGGAGTTGTTAATCAGACTGGTGCTGTGTGGGTTCCTGTATGGCCACATTGAAGCCCTCTGATAGTGCCTGTCTGACTTCTCCTCTAGACCCCAGGCCCGTCCAGATGGGTCCTTGAGAAGGCCCAAGCCCTGACTCTGAACCATTACTAACCTGAAGTGTCACCACCTGCAAACTCCCTGCCTCAGGTAGGGCCCCAGCCACTGGTTTAAGGAGATGAAGTATTACAGGGTGTTATGGGATGTTTTGGGGCTTATTTTGCTTATTCCCACAGTGACAGCTGTGTGGTCATTTTTTGACCTCTTATACACAGTATTATATAAACAATTAAAACAATATAAACAAAAGGTCTTGGGCTGTGACACAGTTCAGTGCCTGACAGATCCAAGTGCTGTTCCACAGGTTCCCACTGGACCTCTTACATCACCCCCACAGGTTTTATAAATGAGAAAGCTGACTTTGAGAGACCTTAGGAGACTTGCTCCTGTTCTGGCTTGTTCCTTTATCAGATGTTGTAAAGTAGTACCTGTAGGTCAAATTTGGCCCATTTCGTTTACATTTTAATATTTTAAAATTGCTTTACGTTGGAATGCCTATTGATAGGTCATTCATTCTCTGTCCAGACACAGGCCTCATTACTCTCCACGGACTTTGAATAGAACTAATGTAACTTAATTTTATCCACCTAGGCACCAAAGGCATTTGATTTTGCAACCCCTGCCCAATCTTGTCTACTTTCCACTCTGAAACTGTTGGGTCAATAGCAGCTCCCGATGTAGCCCAGAAATAAACCAGCTTCAGCCAGAAACCCTCTACATCAGGCAAAAAATCCCATTCCCTCTTCCTCCTGTTCTAAAAGAACCACAGGAAAAGCCCTGAGATGCAGAGGGAAAGGAAAGGCCTCTGTGCTGTCCTGTCCAGTCTCTAAACCCTGCCTTCCTCCGTCCCTGATGTTACTATGAGGGTCAGAGCCAGAATGGCCATATCTGTCCTGCCACCCTGTTCCAGGGAGAGTATCAAATGAGGCAGCTTTGTAGAACAAAGTATATCAATTTTTCTTCCTCAGCGGTCATGGTCTTTTTCCAGCACTTTGTCTCTAAAAGGACATAAACCTATGTGAGTGGACATTTCCTCCGCACCCTCCTGACCTCATGCGTAGCTCAGGTACCCTATCCCAGAGCATCTGCTCACTGGGATGTACTTTTTCATTCCATCAATAAATATACAGCCCACTGTCCTGGGCTCTGGGGATTGATTCCGCCATGAATAAGACAGGCAAGGTCCCTGTCCTCCTCTTAGAGCCACTAACTAGTAAGAGATTCAGAATGCTAATCAGGTGATCACACTTAGTACATAGTACAGTGTTGTCACAGTGGAATGCATGGGGACTGGCTGCCCCCCTAGCAGCCTATGATCTCCGGAAGAAGAATAACAACAATACCAGACACTGTTGACGTGTTTTCCATATTAATTTACTTGATCTTCATAACAGGCCTACCAAGCAGGTAGTGTCATTATCACCCTCATTTTACAGGGGAAGAGATTGCCCAAATTCACTGTGCCAGGACAGACAATGCTTCCACTCTTGGTTGAGCAGCAAACTTTTCTACAGCCTGGTTAATTTCAAATGTGCCATAACCCCATGAGAACAAGACAGAAGGAACCAGATTCACCCCCAGCAAGTGAGATTTGGGTTGGACACTAGAAAGAACTCCTTGGCAACAGTTAGTTATAAGTATATGAGAAAAATTGGGGCGCCTGGGTGGCTCATTTGGTAAACCCGCTGACTCTTGATTTCTGCTCAGGTCATGATCACAAGGTCGTGTGATCAAGCACCGTGTAGGGCTCCAGGCTGAGTGTGGAGCTTGCTTAAGATTTCTCTCTCTCTCTCTCTCTCCCTCCGCCCCTCTCCCCTGCTCGCTCGCTCTCTCTCTCTCTCTCTCTCTCTCTCTCTCAAAAAATAAATAAATAAATAAAGCATGTGAGAAAAGGAATTCCTTTTCTGGGAATTTGCTTTTTTGCATTTTCTGTATGGCACAAATAACATTGTAAAAAATAGAGGAATTAATCTAGAAAAAAAAAGAATCTCTCAAAATTCCACCTGTGAATTGGATTCCTTTGTTCATCTTTCCAGGCCACATGGAGACTGTGAGCTGGTGTGGGAGGAGAAGTAACTAGATCTGGGGCTGCTTGCAGCAGCCTGAAGGCAAGGATGTGCTCACTAGCAGAGGTCAGCCCCCATCTCTCTGCTTCCACAGGGGGCAGGCACCCCTGTGTGTTTCAGCAGGGGGAGCTGGCTACCTTCTGACTCTGACAGGCCACTCTGGATAAAGTAGGGCAGGGGTGAGGCTGTGAGGGATTACCTGCTTTTTCAGATGAGAACAATCAAAACTGCATGCTCTCTAGTCCCTGGGGGAAACAGGGAGGGAGAAAGGAGCAATCAGCAATCCAGCAAAGCTAGGTGAATGATTAAAATGGCTTCCAGGTCAATGGGTAGGGTCCTAAGTCCCCATTGCTTCACCCCACCTTCACTTCAGCAGCTCCAGCCATGAGCTGGAGGCATAATTCCTTGGGTATCTTGGGATGTCCCAGCTTGTTCTGGGGAGTTCTGTCAGTGCCCTCTCCCCCAAGGATTTCCCTCTGGCCTAATAAAATATTTTTTATGTGTGAAATACTTTAAGGTAGTTTGAAGTATTTTCCCCACATTCTCTCATATTTTACCTTATTTTAAAAGTTTATTTATTTATTGAGAGAGAGAGAGAGAGAGAGAGAGAGAGAATGGTGGGGGAGGGGCAGAGAGAGACAGAGAGAGAGAGAGAGAGAGAGAGAGAGAGAGAGAGAGAGAGAGAGAGAGAATCCCGAGCAGGCTCCTCACTGCCAGCCCAGAGCCGGACTCAGTGCTTGAACCCATGAACTCTGAGATCATGACCGGAGCCTAAGCCGGATGCTTAACTGACTAAGCCACCCAGGGGCCCTTCTCATATTTTTAAGTAAACTTTATTTCTTAGAGCAGTCTTAGGTTCACAGTGAAATTGAGCAGATACTCCCTCATTTTTAATTTTGATTCTCACATCCACCCTACAAATAGATAGAAGGGGTATTATCTCCACATTTTCGTTACATTTAGACTCACAGTAACAGAGCCTGGTGTTAACTGAGGTCTTCTGATCTCTTAAGCCCCAGGTACTTTCTCTTGGTTACCTCAGAGTGCCTTCTGAATCTTTCCAGATCTTTCCTCACACTAAGCCTGGGAACCTTACACCATCTCTCATTGCTAGAGCTTAGAGCCAAGTTTGAGAAGTTTCCCCCAGTTCCGTTTGACTGCAGGGGGCCACTAGAGAGCCCATCTCTTTCCCGGGTGAAAGGTCCACCCTCTCAGGCTCTGGCAGAGGCACTGGGACCCAGAACTTGTACAATGCCTTGATAAGCTTCTTAGAGGTGGGTATTAGCAGGGATCGGATATTCTTTCCCTGAGATGCCCTTCACACCCGACCCTGCTTTGAATTAGGATTCCATAGGGGAGCTGGGGACAGGAGAATGGGGTGTGCCCTGCTGTCCAGCTTCAGACTCACTCTTTGAGACCCTGGGTTCTGACAAGTTTCCAGAACTGAGAAGACACTCAGATGTCCAGGTTTGAAGGTAAATGATGTGCTTAGGTAGGAGGGATCAGCTGGGGTGCCAGCTCAGCTCTGTTATACAACACAGGCACACCAGGAATAGGAAGACCCTCCAAAGGTCTTGAGGAGAGTCAAGCGGGTTGCTACGGAGTTGAGCTTCTGGCAAGGGACAGGGCGGCTGCAGGGAGATGGTGGAAATACAGTTACAGGAATCAAGGACAGAGAAGGAAATTTGCTTATTCTGTACTGCTCCTTTAGCTTGCTCCTTTTTTGTTTTGTTTTTTAATGTTTATTTTGGCGAAAGAGAGAGGGAGTGGGGAGGGAGAGGGAGAGAGAGGGGGACAGAGGATCCGAAGCTCGCTGACAGCAGTGAGCCCGATGCAGGATTCGAACTCAGGAACCATGAGATCCCGACCTGAGCCGTAGTCGGACATTTAACCGACGGAGCCACCCAGGCGCCCCCTGTTTTGGTTTTTAAGATAAATGCATTTGATGGGGCGCCTGGGTGGCTCAGTTGGCTGAGCGTCCGACTTCGGCTCAGGTCATGATCTCTCGGTCTGTGAGTTCAAGCCCCGCATAAGGCTCTGTGCCCACAGCTTGGAGTCTGGAGCCTGCTTTGGATTCTGTCTCTCCCTCTCTCTCTGCACCCCCCCCCCCCCCGGCTCATGCTCTGTCTCTCTGTCTCTCTCTCTCTCTCTCTCTGTCAAAAATAAATAAGCATTAAAAATTAAAAAAAAAAAAGATAAATGCATTTGCATCTCTAGTTAGCATGGTATGCTGGAAAGAATGGGGCATTAGAAGGCTCACCTGCTCTGCTACGCACTAGCTGTGTCGTATTGAGAGAGTCACATCTCTTCTCGGGAACTCGGTTTCTTCATGTCTCAAATGGGGAGCTGCACTAAGCAGTGTCTGCAATTCCTTCTACCTTTAATGTCCTAAGAGTCCTAAAGAGTCTTTAATATCCTAAGAGTCTACCTTTAACGTCCTAAGAGTCTATTAGTCTAGACTCTAATATATTAGAGTCTTCTAATATATTACTTTATATGCAAACCCAACCATTTCTAGCTATTGTTTTATAATAATCTGTGGACACTAAATAGAGATTTAATGAATATTTAGTTCTTTATAAATTGAGGATTTTATGAGGGCCCTTCACGTTCTTCTTCCCTCCTGAAGAATATAAATTAAACCTTTGTATAAGATTAGAAAATTAAAATTTTACATAAAATTAATCCTTTATATAAAATTAACCCTTACGTAGCACTTGACTCTCTACAATGCTTTTTGTAGACCTTATGTGTTTTTACTCTCAACATTCCTGTGACATAGGTATTGTTATTAGTATTTACATGGATAGATATTGTTATTACTATTGTTATTTCTGTTAAATTTAAGTTTAAAATACCATAGTGACACCTGGGTGGCTCAGTCAGTTAAGCGTCCAACCTGTGGTTGGACCTGTGGTTTTGGCTCAGGTCACGATCTCATGGTTTCGTGAGTTCAAGCCCTGCATCAGGCTTTGCACTGACAGTGCAGGGCCTGCTTGTGATTTTCTCTCTCTCCCTTTCTGTCTACTCCTCCCCGGTCTCTCTCAAAATAAATAAATAAACTTAAAAAAATACAATTAAATAGCACAGGATAAAAAGTTTAAACAGTTAATCTGAACATTATGATATACTGAAAAGTGGGGCGCCTGGGTGGCTCAGTCGGTTAAGCGTCCGACTTTGGCTCAGATGGTGATCTCGGTCCATGGGTTTGAGCCCCACGTCAGGCTCCGTGCTGACAGCTCAGAGCCTGGAGCCTGCTTCAGATTCTGCATCTCCCTCTCTCTGCCCCTCCCCTACTCTCTCTCTCTCTCTCAAAAATAAATAAAAATAAATATTTTTTTAAAAAGGGTATACTGAAAAGTAAGTCTTCCTCAGACCCCTGACCTCAGTTTCCTCTCTCCATGTCTCCTTCCAGGGACCCTCTTTGCATAATCAACATATACATTACCATGCTTATTTCAAAGGGGAGGCAATGAGGTTTGGCCTGTCCAGGGAGGCACACCCAGTAAGCAGCTGAGCTGGAAATCCAGGCCTTTGACTCCATTCTCCGTGTTCTTCCCACCACACCACACTGTCTGGGAAGCTCTATGGCATTAGATTTTGTCCTCTCTGGATGATATGGTGGAATTGTTTTAAGTCAGTCCAAAACCAGAAAACAAAAAAATCACCAACAGAGACTTGAATTCCCAGTGCTGCCTTCCACTGCTGCCTGTTTTTGTCTGAAACTTAAAATCTTTCCCTTCCTCTGCCTTTGACAAGGTGAGATCTGTGGCCTGGGGCACCAACTATGGATGACTGAGCTCCCAGTATGTCAGGCTTGGACTTGGGGGACACTGGCAGACCTCTTGCGGGGATCCCAAAGAGGATTAGGTAGTCCCAGCTGAGGAACCTGGTTGCTGGCATGTCTACACAGAGCACCTCTAATGCTTTTTCCCAAGAGCAGGCATTTTTCTCTGGGAACAGGCGGCAGGGGTACTTTTGTCCCAGCAGAAACAACTGTCTCCTAGCACAAAGGTCCACTCTTCTAGATGATGGTTTGATGGTTCTCAGCTCTCCTCATAAGGGACAAATAACCTCTTCTTTTTTCCCCCTGCAGGTTTGTGGATACCCCCTGGCTGGGCTTCATGGAGAATTCTTCACTGATCACCAGCCTGAATCCCAGAACAGACCCCCTCTTTCCCTGGACAGAATGAAAGGCCTTCCGTAGCCAGGCATAGCTGGCCATCATGGGGAAATTGATCAGAATGGGGGCACGGGAGAGGCGGTTACTCCGGCCAAAGCGGCTTCATTGGAGTCGCCTCCTCTTCCTGTTGGGAATGTTGGTCATCGGTTCCACCTACCAGCACCTGAGGAGCCCCCGAGGCCTCCCCTCATTGTGGGCAGCAGTCTCCTCCCAACATTCTGTAAAACTGGCCAGCCGTGACCTCCCTGACAATGAGATGATGACGGTGAGCAGTGACCCTCCAAGAGCTAGCTCTGAAATGGAGGTGCCCCAAGCCACGGTGGGCAGGGTTCGTGAAGCAACACCTGGGATAACAATGAAGAATACACACAATCCACCCAGAAGAACAGCCAACATCACTCCAACAATACCCAAGATTAAGTACACAGCAGGAGACATAAAAAGAGTGAAGGCAGACAGCACAACCATACCCAGTGGAGTACTGAGTCACTACACCCCAACTTCAAACAGACCAACAGTGAAGAATTACACCCCAACACCACCACCCAGGGGAGAAATGCAGAGCTACAGTCCAATTCAAGCCAAGGGAAAGGTGAAGAAATACACCCCATCTCCACTTGGTAGACTAGTAGGCAATTATGCCCCATCCACACTCATGACAATGACAAGGAGACATGGGGTCACCCCCAGAACAACAGTGAAAGACAGTGAAATTATGACAACCACGAAAATATTGGAGACTAACCCCTCTAAGAGAATGGTGGAGGAAACCACCCCAGCTACTCTCAAGGGAATAATTAACACCCCAACTTTCCAGATAAGTGGTATAGAAACAAACATCCTGACTTCTCCAAGGAGTATAACGGAAAAGAACACTGTGACTACCCCCAGAACAGTGGACAGTAAGAGCCCGATCAAGCCGCGGGGGTTAGTGGGAAAGAACAGGCTGATAACTTCTCTGGGAACGGTCCTTGAGCGCACCACAGCCATCTCTGAGGGGCAAGTGATGATAAGCACCATAACAGGCAGTAGCCCAAAGGAAATCAAAGCCTCTACTGCTACCTGGAGTGTTAGTGATCCTTTGTCTAGGACCAGTGCATTGACCATGGGAATATCCTCAGCCACCTACAGGGGGCTGGCAAAGAAACCTTCCATAGCACCCGGGACCTCATCAACCTCCAAGGTCAGGGTGAATCCAAAGATCCATGTGCATCACTGTGTTTTTGTGGAGCCAGCCCCGGCTGTGCCCCCTGCTTCCTCCCCCAACCTGACAACAGCTGCGATCCCAGAGGCACCCAGTTCCAGTCCCTCAGAGCTGCCCCCTGGCTGGCCAGACCTTCACTCCAAGGCAGAGTACCCCCCAGACTTGTTCAGCATAGAGGAGCGGCGACAGGGCTGGGTGGTGCTGCACATCTTTGGCATGATGTACGTGTTTGTGGCCTTGGCCATCGTGTGTGATGAGTACTTCGTCCCAGCCCTGGGTGTCATCACAGATAAGCTACAGATCTCTGATGATGTGGCAGGTGCCACCTTCATGGCTGCTGGAGGCTCTGCCCCCGAGCTCTTCACCTCCCTCATTGGCGTCTTCATCTCCCACAGCAATGTGGGCATTGGTACCATCGTGGGCTCTGCTGTGTTCAACATCCTCTTTGTCATCGGCACCTGTGCCCTCTTCTCCCGGGAGATCCTCAATCTCACGTGGTGGCCCTTGTTCCGTGACGTCTCCTTTTACATCCTTGACCTGATGATGCTCATTCTCTTCTTCCTGGACAGCCTCATTGCCTGGTGGGAAAGCCTGCTGCTGCTGCTGGCCTATGCCTTCTATGTGTTCACCATGAAGTGGAATAAACAACTAGAGATATGGGTGAAGGAGCAGCTCAGCAGGAGGCCAGTGGCCAAGGTCATGGCCTTGGGGGACCTCAGCAAGGTAAGGACAGGATGGTTCAAGCTTCTGCAGCCCCTTTGGGGCAAAAAGGGGGGAGAAGCCAGTGACTAAAGAGGAAAGTGCTGGGTCAGACCTCAAGAGATGGGTGCTTTGGTTCCCTTTGCTATTCATTCAACATTTAAAGTCCTATTCTTTTCTAGGCACTATGCTGGGACCTTTGCAAGAGTGACTTTGGCTCAGCCCCCAATCACCCAGTGGTTATTATCATGATCTATCATTGGTAGGGGAAGAAACCGAGGCCTAATCAAGTCAAACCACTGTCCAAGGTCACACAGCACATAGGCAGTGGAGCCAGGATTTGAACTTGGGCTGGTCTGACTGGGTCTTTGGAAATGGCATTTGAGCTGGGCTTTGGAGAATATCCAAGGAAGGTATCAGGCAGGGAAAAATGATAATCTCTTCCCTGTCCATGGTGTTGAGGGCTTGTCTAGCACCTCCACTTTCACTTAATCTTGTTTGTTCACATTCCAGATGTGGAGGGGCTAGTGGCTGGGATGGGGTCTGGCAGGGGGAGGTTTTTGGGTTTTGTTGTGTTTTTGATATATTGGAGAAGATGAGAGCTCCACTCATCCATGATAGGCTAGCCCTGCGTCCAGAGCCCTCTCTGCGTGTTGAGTGGAGACCAGATATCAGAGGCTCTAACCCTAAGGCTTTCTCTTGACCCTCAACTTCCTTTTTAAGAATTTCTTTGCCCCCATGAGGGACCCTCCCTCTAAGTTCACTGCATGATTCAATAACCTGGAAGATGAGATTAGACTGGGGAAGAGATTTCTGAAGATTCATCTCAGAGTTTTTGTTCCTTGACTCCAAAGTGAGATACCCTAGGGAACACAGATCTTGTTTCTTTCTTGCTCTTAAACAGTGAGTTTGGGCAAAGGTCGACTCTCAGCCTGCCTCTTTCAGGTCTCAGACAAACCACTGGTGTGAACATAATTTTGTGTGCAAAGAGTGGAAGGACTTAGCTACTTATTCCAGAGCAGTTTTGATGCGTGGGCAGGATGGAGACCACATTTAGCAGCATGTCTAGGAGATCTATGATGCAAGGAAGAGAAAATGTACTCCCTCTAGGATTTTTGAGATGATGTGGTGTTCTGGACAGAACACAGAACTAAGAGTCAGGAAATCTGGGTTCTATTCTGATTCTGCCTCTAACTAACTGTGTGACCTTGGATGGGTCCCTTCCCTTCTCTGGGGGAAATGACAGAGTCCAACTGGCCACCAAAAGGTCCTATCTGACAACCATTGTCCAAGTGAGTTCAGTTCTGGCAGGCCCCGCATCGTGTTTTTTTTGTCCGGTCTGGTCAACCAAGCTCCAATTGCCATATCTGCAGATGACTCCAAAGGAGAATGTCCTACCCAAGGTTGTACAGCCAGCAGGTGTCAGAACTGGCATGAGAACCCAGGATCTAACTCCCCATTCCCTATTTTCTATTAGGCTACTACTCCATGAAGCCAGAGGCTTAAAAAAGAAAGGGAGGCTCAGAGCATTACATAATTTAATATGAAGAAACAGCGGCCTCCCTCCTAGTGAGGTCCTCAGGGCGCATCTTGCTGAGGGTGGCCATAAGCCTGGTAGTCTCCCCTGAGAAAAGCATCTAATGCCTTGGTACACACAGGCCAGCCGTTTTCAAAATGCCTCTGACTTGCCTCCTAATTCTTATCAGTAATTCTGTTTTTTAAATTTTTTTAATGTTTATTTATTTTTGAGAGAGAGGGAGACAGAGTGTGAGCGGGGAAGGGACAGAGAGAGAGGGAGATACAGAATCCGAAGCAGGCTCCAGGCTCTGAGCTGTCAGCACAGCCTGATGCAGGGCTTGAACTCACAAACCGTGAGATCGTGACCTGAGCTGAAGTCAGATGCTTAACCGACCGAACCACCCAGGCACCCCTGTTTTTTGTTTTTTGTTTTTAATTTTTAATGTTTTATTTATTTTTGAGAGAGAGGGAGACAGAGCATGAGTGGGGGAGGGACAGAGAGAGAGGGAGACACAGAATCTGAAGCAGGCTCCAGGCTCTGAGCTGTCAGCACAGAGCCCGACGAGGAGCTTGAACTCACCAACCATGAGATCATGACCTGAGCCGAAGCTGGACGCTTAACAGACTGAGCCACCCAGGCACCCTTCAGTGCTGTTTTTATTTCAAGTCTCCAAATTCTGAGTTTTCCATTTTGCCAGGGCTAGACCATCAAAGGAAAGCTCATCAAACAGTGAAACATAATCATGATTTTAAAGGAGAATTTGTAATCTACTTAAAGAGACTCTTCAAGGGCAATAGTAGCAGGTCTTTGCCAACCACCAAGAGTGGTGCCGGTTACAGCTCTGTTCTTATCTGTTGAAACAAATCCAGCATGAATTTTAATTAACAGTGTTATTTAAAAAAACAGGTTGAATTACGGGCTATTATTAAAAGTAAATTTATATTTATTTAAAGTTAAAACCTATGGGGTGCCTGGGTGGCTCAGTCGGTTAAGTATCTGACTTTGGCTCAGGTCATGATCTCGCAGTTTGTGAGTTCAAGCCCCACATCAGGCTCTGTGCTGATAGCTCAAAGTCTGGAGCCTGCTTCTGATTCTGTGTCTGCCTCTCTCTGCCCCTTGCCTGTTCGTGTTCTGTCTCTGTCTCTCTCTCTCTCTCAAAAATAAATAAACATTCAAAAAAATTTTTTTAAAAATTAAAAGCCTAGCCTGGTGGGCTTGGCCAGTAGAGTATGCGATTCTTGGTCTTGGGGTTGTGAGTTCCAGTCCCATGTTGAGTGCTTAAAAATAAAATCTTTTAAAAAATAAAATAAAATAAAATAAAAACCTATAGTTAGTACTTTCCAGCACTAACAACTCCTCACTGAAAATTAGTACAAGTAACAAGAACTATAGCTATTTTGACATGGTTTTTAAAGCATCTGGATTTGGATTTCACCTCAAGTTTCTAATAGCAAGAGAGATAGAGCATTCTTTAAAAAAATTTTTTTTAATGTTTATTTATTTTTGAAAGAGAGATAGTGTGGGAAGGGGAGGGGCAGAGGGTCCAAAACAGGCTCTGTGCTGACAGCAGGGAGCCTGATGCAGCTTGAACTCATGAACTGTGAGATCATGACCTGAGCAGAAGCTGGATGCTTCTAGAGATAGAGATAGAGGAAGATAGATATATATATATATAGAGAGAGAACTGTCCTTGTCTTTGCTTCTACCTTTATGTCTATGTTTGGCTGGCCAAGACCTATGATTTGGTCAGAGGGAGATAAATTATCCTGCACTTCACTGATAGACTGAGGGCGAGCTATTCGGTTTTGAATTCATGCAACAATTCTCGAAAATCCAATTGTTGATCTAGTAAACTGTGTTGGCATTTGTTTTTGCAGTTTACCCCCGTGAACTGTTTGACTTTAACATGAAAATGAACGTACCTTGCTCTCTCACTAATGTTAACATACTGACGCACACCTCTCCCCGACTAATGGTTCCTCTCTGAGCATCACCTCTGGAAAGCAGGGATCCAGGGAAACCGGGCTTATTCAGTCTGCCATGGCCCAAAGTGAAGAAGTCAGAGAGAAATGGGGCATACCCAGACAGGGTGGTAGGGAGCCAAGGAGAGGCGGGGTAGGCCAGGTCAGAGCCACAGGTGCTCCGGAAGTCTAAGCAGCAGGAAGAGAAGCGGAGGGCAGTGTGAGCCAGCTCCTTTTGGAGAGAAATAGGAATAGGAAAGACACCTGGGCCTCCCCCTGCCTCCGTTAGCAGCCTGGGGTGAGGGGTAGAGGGGGTGGCTACAGCATCAAGCTCATCATTGCCACTGAACAGGAAACAGTCTTTGCATCTCCCAAAGAGGTGCTCCCAGGGTCTTGTCTCTAGCAAGAGATCCGTAAGTATTTGGTTCGATTTCCTCAGGAAATCCTAACAGTTCAGGGACTCCAGTGTAGAGAAAAGTGAGGCCCCCAGCAGATATTTAACTCAGCTAGTTTCACAGCCTGTTGGTGGTTCTTACCACTGATTCCCGAAGCTGTGCTTTTGGATTTTAATCCAGGCTACACTGCAGACTCTCCCCGTTGCCCTGGGCAAGTCAATGCCATTCAACAAACCTTTATTATTAAGCACTTAGATGAAAAGCAGTGTGGGAAAAAGATTGTGTCCCTTCCAGTAGAAAGGACAGGCTTGGCAAGAGTAATTGTAATAAAACGAGCTTTATACAAAGTGCTACAAAGTCACTTTGCTTTTCAACCAGGCCTTAGATTGTTTGTCTATAAAGTGAATGGGATGACCCAGAGCAGGGGTTGGCCGACTTTTACCGGAAAGAGCCAGATAGTAAGTATTTCAGGCTTTGCAGGCCATACAGTCTCTGTCACAACTACTCAGCTCTGTTGTTGCAGCATGAAAGCAGCCACAGACAGAACATAAACACACGGAAACGGCCACATGGTGTTTTACCAATTGCAACATACTTGCAGGTGTTTTTCTAGACAAGATCAGAGAATTATTAATTCTTTAAAATTTTTTTTCACATTTATTTATTTTTGAGAGAGAGACAGAGTGTGAGCATGGGAGGGGCAGAGAGAGAGGGAGACACAGAATCCAAAGCAGGCTCCAGGCTCTGTGCTGACTGAGCTGTCAGCACAGAGCCCGACGCGCGGTGCTCAAATTCACAAACTGTGAAATCATGACCTGAGAGGAAGTCAAGTCAGACGCTTAACCGACTGAGCCACCCAGGCACCCCTGGGCTAAGATATTTTAGACAACATCGTCAAACTGGCATGTATTGGTTTGGGATACCTTTTATGACCCCTATTATCGATATAGGCTAACTTAGCTTGCTCTGAAATTTTATACCTGAGTAGAAAGTATGCCTGAGTATAAAGTGTATACCTGTCCATGTATTTGTTCTAGCCTGACATGATAAATATCTGACTTGCCTTGACCATGCATAGTCACAGAAAGCCAATAAACAGCAAAGCTGATACACTAGCCGGGCTTTAAAAGCATTATCTCTCAATGGTTGAAGCACCTCTGGCCATTATAGAGAGAGCTCCCGGCTTAGCTAGAAAGGACCAGCCATCTGCAGGAGATGCTAATTGGCAATATGGCCTGAGGGGAGCCAGTGGTGAAAAGGAATCCGTGGGAGGAGGTGGGGGGGAGGGGAACAAACCTATTTTGGGTCCCTTTGGGTCTCTATCCACATCATGCCCTCAAGAATACTTCAGAATGTGAAACTCTGGAGAAAAGTCTGCCACTCTTTCCTAAATGCACTGAGGCCTGTTTTTTTGTTTGCTTTGTTTTGTTTTCCTGGCAAGGTTTTTTTTTTTTTTTTTTTTTTTTTTTTTTTTTTAATTTTTTTCAACGTTTATTTATTTTTGGGACAGAGAGAGACAGAGCATGAACGGGCAAGGGGCAGAGAGAGAGGGAGACACAGAATCGGAAACAGGCTCCAGGCTCTGAGCCATCAGCCCAGAGCCTGACGCGGGCCTCGAACTCACGGACCGCGAGATCGTGACCTGGCTGAAGTCGGACGCTTAACCGACTGCGCCACCCAGGCGCCCCAAGGTTTTTTAAATTAAACCAACCAATATGACTCTCAAGCAGGCAAACCAAGTACCTCCTAAGGAGCCACCCCTTCCCTTTCTTGCCAGGGTTGACATTTATTCCAAGGGCTTCTGTCAGTGGCTTATATGGTACCTGTCTGCTGTGGAGACAAGGGGGCTGTGGACAGGAAAGCCTTTTCAGTCTCTGTGGACCACCCCCCTCCCCCGTCCCTGCTCTAGGCTGCAGGGAATCCACTAAGCATCCTAGCCTGGGCTGAGGGTTTTTTTCTTTTTCCTTCCTTCCTTCCTTCCTTCCTTCCTTCCTTCCTTCCTTCCTTAGCATTCACCCATTTTTAATTAATTAATTAATTAATTTAAATTTTAATGTTTACTTATTTTTGAGAGAGAGAGAGAGAGAGAGCAGGGGAGGGGCAGAGAGAGAGGGAGATACAGAATCTGAAGCAGGATCCAGGCTCTGAGCTGTCAGCACTGAGCCCGACACGGGGCTCGAACCCACGAACCATGAGATCATGACCTAAGCTGAAGTTGGATGCTTAACCGACTGAGCCACCCAGGCACCCCTATTTTTATTTATTTTTTTAAAATAGGCTCCACACCCGTTGTGGGGCTTGAACTCACAATGTTGAGATCAGGGTTGCACGCCCTAGTGACTGAGCCAGCCAGGAGCTCCAGGGTTCCCTCCTTCAACTCCTTGAATACTTAGCTTCCCCCCAGTTGTCACAAAAAGTTGGTATGAGTACAATTCTCAATTTTAAGCCTTCTTTTCGTCATAAAATTTTTTTAGTGTTCACCTGCTAGTCAGTGCTGGCAGATGACAAAATGAATGTGTAAGAAACAAATATGAACAGAACTCAAGAACCTGATCATGCCTGGTCTAATAGCTTGTTTCCATGAATGCATGTGTGCTTATAATTGAGATTTTACATGCATTCATGCAACACAGTAATATTTTCTCATACTGAAAATGATGGGATTAAATATGAGATTAGATATACATGGTGTTCTACAAGTAACAGCATGATTTCTAGATGCTCTACCACCTGAATAACTTGGTAATAGAAAACCAACATTAATAGTGTGGGGGAGAGGGCATATGGATGATAAACAAGTAAAAACAAGATAATTTCAGGGGCACCTGGGCGGCTCAGTCAGTTGAGCATCTGACTCTTGGTTTGGGCTCAGGTCGTAATCTCATGGTTTGTGAGTTGAGCCCTGCATCGGGCTCTGTACTGGCAGTGTGGAGCCTGCTTGGGATTCTCTCTCCCCTACCCACCCCCAAAGTAAATAAATAAAGTTAATATCACCCGTAATGGTATAGGAAAGCACTGAGGGGTTTAGTACTGCAGCGGGTACTGCTGAGGGGTTAGACACCTCAACAGACCAGAGAGTTAGGGAAGGCTTCCTCCGGGAGGTGATGTCTAACAGAATCTTGAAGGACCAGCAGGAGGTGGCTGACTGAAGCTGGGGCCAGGACTGTCCTGGGCTTGTGGAGAGGCCGAGGGAATGAGACACCATGAGGAGATATAGCCGCACTGTCCAATATGGACCACTTGCTACATGTAGCTACAGAGCTCTTGAAATGGGGCTGGTCCGACTGAGTTATGCTGTTAAGTATAGAATATACACTGGGTTTCAAAGGTTTGGTATGATGAAAAAAAGGGTGGGGGAGTAAAATAGCTCAATGATATTAATTACATGTTGAATTATAATATTTTTAGTATATTGGGCTAGAGTATATTATTAAAATCAATTCCACTCATTTCTTTTACTTTAAAAAAATGTGGCTGCTACAGGAATTACATTTGCGTATATGACTTGCATTCTATTTCTGTTGGACAGTGCTGGACTGGAGGTAAGCAGGAGGCTAGTGTGTGCTCAGCCAAGGAGTCTGGACTCCCTCATGAGGACAGTAAACCCCCAGGATGTAGGGGAGGGACATGATTTGTGCTTTGTTCAGAAAATCACTCTGGCTGAGGGGTGGAGAATGAGCTGCAAGAGGAGCAGATCAGGAGTCAGAGGCTTGCAGGACTGCAGGCAGGAAGAGTGGAGACACGAGGCCACAAGTGAGGACTTTGAGTAACTAGATCTGACAGCTGATTGGACCTGGGCTGTGAAGGAGAGGGAGGAATTTGGGTAGACTTTTGGGTTTCTAGCCTAGACAAATGAGTGGATCCGGAAGCAAGACTGTACTCAGCAAAGGGCTAGAGTGAAGAGTCCCCTATTAGAGTCTAACCTCGGTGAAGGCAGGACTCAGACCAGGGACTCAGTAAATATTTGTTAAATGAATCTTAAAACAACAATAACAACAGAGACTAAAATACATGGTTCAGAAAATGTGTCATGGATGGTCTAGAAGGGGAGAGGTCAATGATTAACTGCTACATCAGTGGGAAACAGAAACTGGAAGTCAGGAGGGGAAGCCCCCTGAGGGCCTGCCATATTTGCCATCCCAGGTTCCCATGAATGGCAGCAAGGGGTCCTATTGCTCAAACTCAGCAAGATACCATGCAGGTGCTGGGGGCTTTGGCTGGCATGGAGACATCCTCTTTGGTTTCCTCAGCCCCTTTGCTAGTTTTTGTGAGGAGAAGGGGAAGGTGGGGTGATGAGGCTGAAGAAAGAGGAGGGGCACTGGGTTGGTCTGAGAGGTGGATATGAAATGTGTTTGTACTAAGGTCATATTCTGAATGCACCCACTTGCCGGACTGCTTCCTGTAAGTGGACCCATCGTCCACACCTAAAAGTAGGCAAACATTTATGTCCATTTATCTAAAATGTCAATAATTTCCAGAGCCACTAAGGAATAGAGATTTTTACCTCAATACCTTGGGAAAAGAAATAGGAGTTCATAAACAACAACAGCAACAAATATCTCCCTCCAATGGAGATCGGAGTTCTGACACTGTCTCTGTGAGTGTGGGCAAGCCCCAGGCTCTTTCTGCATCTCAGTTTTCCCATCTATCAAAAAGCAGTAATAGCGCTAACCTTGTCTACTTCACGGGGTTGGCGGTATTGGATGAGAAAGTGGATGTGAAAGGTGTCAGAAGGTTAGAAGTACATGCTGAAGGGAGAAGATATTGGTGTGTGCAAAGAATGATGCGCTCCTAGAGAAGTACTTTGGCTTGAGTAAACCCGAATAGCAGAAAAATCATGAGGCCTGTACATCATGGGGCAAAAGTCAATCTCTCCTGCTCCTCTGAGGACAGAACTGGCTACCCCAAAGGGCAGCCTGGCTCCTCACAGTTTGTTACCTCCAAACTCTCACTGGGTGTGGGTGGGACATGATAAACAGTGAGATGGCTGGGCCACTTGGGGTCGGTGCTATAGCCTCCAGTATCCCAGTGAACTTACAGGTGTGTCACGAAAGAGTCAGGGGCTTTGTTCAAGAAATCTAGAGTGCTCCCTTCAGATGCAGATTGGTTATTTCTGCTCCATTTCATTCATTTGCATATTCATTTGTTCATCCATCTGTTTATTTATTCAAGTGTATATCCAGCATTCAGACCTCCCCCATCCTTCAAAGCTTACTCAGATCCTATCTACATTAAAAAAATTTTTTTTAATGTTTATTTATTTTTTGAGAGAGAGAGAAAAAGAGACAGAGCGTGAGTGGGGGAGGGGCAGAGAGAGAGGGAGACACAGAATCCGAAGCAGGCTCCAGGCTCTGAGCTGTCAGCACAGAGCCCAAAGCAAGACTTGAACCCACAAACTGTGAGATCATGACCTGAGCTGAAGTCGGACGCTCAACCGACTGAGCCACCCAGGCACCCCAAGTTCTACTTACTTTTGGAAGCCTCCTCGTCCCTCCAACCACTGCACCTTTATCTGACCTTCTCATTTCTTGAATCATGTTCTGCTTTCTATCTGGAGATAGAATTGGTCCCGATTCCTTTCTGGCCCAGTCAGTGTTTTCTTTATTTTCTGAGCTGAAACACAGACAGGAGATACAGAGCAAGTCCAGTTCTAGTTCTGGCCATGGAGGCCGGCAGTGAGGAGGGGAAGACAATTCCTGGGGGCAGCTATCAGTGACGCTGCCACCTGAAGATAGTACTGGAAGCCACTTAGGGGTAGCTCCTCATTCAGCTCACCTTTAGTGAGCACCTCCTGTGTACAAGAACCTATGCCACAGGCTTGGGGAACAGATGACTATATCGTAAGTTCAAAAAAATATGGAGTCAAGCTGGGTAGATAACTCACATATGGCAAAGTTAAAAAAATGATTCTTTTAGGGCCGCCTGGGTGGCTCAGTCGGTTCAGCGTCCAGTTTAGGCTCAGGTCACGATCTCATGGTTTGTGGGTTTGAGCCCTGCGTCGGGCTCTGTGCTGACAACTCAGAGCCCGGAGCCTGCTTGGGATTCTGTGTCTCCCTCTCTCTCTGCCCCTCCCCCCTCCCCCTCTGTCTCTCTCTCTCTCTCAAAAATAAATAAACATTAAAAAAATTTTTTTAAATGATTCTTTTAAAAGTTCAAACAGCATTATAAAGCAATAAATGCCAAGTGGAAAGCTAGTGGTCCAGACAATAGTTACTGTGGGTTTAATGATTCTTCATCTTGGATTTTTCTAGGGCTGTCTCATTTCCCAGATGGCTGCCCTACAGCTTCCCCAGGACACTAGCACTTGATCACAGAGCCAGGTTTTGGTAACACAAAATGTGCTCACTCTTGTTATACAGCTTTTGAAGAGAGAGGTATTGTAGTGAGCTGGAGTGAGTGGGGGCGGGGGAAGGGGCCATTCAGGAAAGCTTTATGGAAGTATTCACCGTGGATTTTCTGAAAAACTGGAGACATGGGGGAATGGATGAGGCATTTTATGCAGAGGGAAAAGGTGTAAACAAGGGAACAGGAGCTCGAATAGATTGGGTGTAGTTACAGGATGGTTCATTCATGCATTAATTCAACAAATATTTATTGAACCTTTGCTAAGTGCTCAAGAGTGTTTTCACGCCGAACACATGGTGGTGAATGAAAGAGGCAATCTACCTTCAAGATGCTAGTGGGGCAGTTGATTTATTTGTCTGTTTATTAAAAACAAGACTAGATTGAGGAAAGTGCTATGAAGGAAAAGAACAGGAGTGTATAAAAAATAATTAGACAGCACCTTAACCTCACAGAGGAAGGTGACATGTAAATGGAGGCCTGAACTATGGGGAGTGAGGGAGAGAGGGTTCCAAACATGGGAGGAGGGACCCTGTGATGAGGGTTTCACAGCAGGTAAAGACGGTGCATTTGAGGGACTGAGAGACGGTTGGTGGTACTGGGCTGTCGTGAGTGGACACATTTAAGAAGACTGTGGGGGGCGGGGGGCTGAAGCCAGACTGTGAAAGGCCAGGCTGGGGTTTGCACATGTGAAAACATGTCCGGAGACCAGGTTCTCTCTGGGTGTGTTTCTCAAACTGAGGGTTCCATGGAGAGAGAGAGAATTAGGGAGAGAGAGCAAGGGTCTCTCCAGACATCTCGTGACTCCTGTCCCTGTTTGCAGCCAGGCAATGGGGCAGTTGCGGTGGATGAGCTGCAGGAAAACAAGAAGCTAAAGGTGGGTGCCATGTGGAGTCTGCCCAGAGGGGGCGCTGCAGGGTCTCAGAGGCCCTGTGGCCCTGATGCTGGGGGTGCTGGGCCGGGTTCAGGCTTGGGAAGCCCCAGGGAGTGCTGTCAGGATGAGCCAGGGAAGGCGCCAGCTCCTCTGCCAACAGGACTGTCACCTCTAAGGTGGCCTTGGACGAGGTGCTTGAGGTGCTTGTTTGGGAGCTGAGGCCAGAACATCACTGCTCGCTCCACCACTAGCTTGCTGTGTGAGCTTTTGCATCTGTGAAATGACTGTTTGGACTAGATGAACTCAAGCCCCAACATTTAGAATTGATCTCAAAGCCCAATTACCTGTGGCTTTGGAATGCCCTGGAAATAAGAGAAACATAGGAGAGGCACTGGGGGCATGGGGGGGTCTGAGGCTTCTGAAAAACTGTATCTTGGCTGCTTTGGCCTATGGGATATTTGGGGAGAATTATGGGAACCTTAGAAGGGAGAGTCTGGGGCCTGACTGAAATCTTCATCTGAAAAAAATCCCCAGAGCTGTTGTGAAGTACTGTGCTACCACAGCCACTAGATGGCAGAGGAGTTCAGATCCAGAGGGATGGGGGTGGCGTGGGGAGCGTGGGGGAGGGACAGAGCAAGTGTCAGTCTGTCTTTGGATGTTCCCTTGGACATCAGATGATATTTCTATGTGTGTCACATCTGGGTATCTGCATGTACAGATGTGTGTATGTGTGCACCTATGAAGGTCTCTTGAGCACCTGTGCGTAGAAAAAAGGACTGAACTGGGAATCAAAAGACCTGAGTGCCCATTTTGATACTTTCATTTACTCCCCACACGACCTTGGATAAATCACCTAGCCTCGTTGAGTTTCCATGTCCTTTTCTGTAGAAGGGGGTCACAGCCTTGCCTATCTGGGGGTGGGGCAACGATAAAGCGCGATGATGCTTTGTGGACTGTAAAGGGCTGTGCCCGTGCACAGGGGTCCGTCTGTGCTGTGTGTGGGTGTGTGTTTCTATGACAGTGCATTTTCAGGGAAGGACAAACCCTTGGTAATGTGTTATGCTTAGTACACATTGTCTGCTCCCTGTTGAGACCTTGGGGAATTATTCGGTATGTAGAATTAGCCAGTCATGGAAGAGTGAGAGGAGCCTGAGAAAGAAAGCAGAGTGTAACTCTTCTCACTGAGGGGAAGGGAGAAGGGAGGCCAGGAGAAGGCTCCTGTGCTTTGTTCTGAGCTCTATGGGAGGGAGGCAGGGTTAGGGAGGCCCTTGTGTGGCTCCTTCTCTGGCTTGGGCAGGGGCTCACTGAGGCCTGTGCGGCTCTCCCCTGCTCAGCTCCCAGCAATGCTGACCCGAGGGAGCAGCTCGACCTCTCTGCACAACAGCACCATCCGCAGCACCATCTACCGGCTCATGCTTCACAGTCTGGACCCTCTGGGAGAAGGTAAGCAAGGCCTCCCTGGACCTGCGTGGTCTCCTGTCCACTCCCTCCCTCCCTCCCGCAGGTGGACAAGACCTGGGACATGCAAAACTAGGAGGCAGTGGGTAGGATGAGGTCGGAGTGGGGAATGGGGGGAGTGGGGGAGGGGTGAAGCCAACTGTCTGGGAGACAGGGTAGAGAGAGGACATGGGACTCAACAGGAGAGGGCTCCAAGGAGCTAAGGTTAGGCATCCGTATCCCATGGCTTCCATGTCTGTGTGTCCCCTCCTGTAAAAGGGTCCACTTGTAGTTAGTGAGGCCATGAGTGCCATGTGCCCTGCTCTGGTCGATGTCAGGGCTGTCCTCAGTGACTTCCCTGCGTAGCCCACCACCCACGAGTCGTCTCCAGTGTCCCACAGAACCTCCAGCCAGGCAGCTTGGCCCAGGCTGACTGCCAGGGCCACTTCTGGGGGTACCTCCTGTAGGGCCCCACAGCCCAGAAGCTTTGAGTAGCACCTCCCCTTGCTCTTTGTCTAGCTTTGGAGTCCTAGGGAAACTGCTAACCCTCTCCCTAGCCAGGAACCCCAAAGGAGCTGCCAGGACCACTTCTGGAGGATGACAGGGGTCCAAAGTAAAGTGGGTCCTGATTGACAAATGATGGGGGGTAGCTAAGATTCTCTCCATGCACCTTACCAAGTCTTGCCTTTTGGCCCACTTCCCCAGAGAACTGTTCCTAAAATGCTTCTCAGGCCCCTAAAGGGCACCCTCAGGTACACTCCTGTTCTCCTTGGGTCCCTTCATCTCTGGATCTCTGGTGCAAAACTAGGAGCCCAGGTTGGCCTGTGGGCAGAAGCCAAGGGGTCAGAGTGTAGTTGGAAGGAGGGCTGAGGGCTGAGCTGAATATGACACTGGAGACTGGCCCATGAGCATCGGGAAACACCCTCACTGACTTTTCTGGTTCAGGGACAAATCTTGCGGCGGTGGGGGGGGGGGGGGTGCAGGGGGGAGGGGGAGGAGTGGCAGGGGGAGAGGTTGGGAAGGGGCTCAGAATTACCTCAGGCCTTGAAATATCCCCTTCAGATACAGTATTGGGTTTAGGGTATTTAAAAGGCTATTGTACTGGGAAAAGCAGAGACAAAGCCGAGGTGATGAAACCTTCCTCAGGAAATCCTCAGGGCAAGCCTCTGCAGACATTGAGAGAGGCTACTCCCAAGTGTCAACTCCAGAAAAACAGTGCCCCTGGAGTTTTGAGAGTGGAGTTTGCATTACGCAGTAGCCTGTGGGTGATCGTGCTGGGGGCGTACCTGGCCTGGGGTGGTGAAGGAAGCTGTATCTCTGGGTTACTCTCGGCCACTCCTTGTAGAATCACCAACTCTAGCAAAGTCCTGAAGATAAAGATCTCCTGAATGGGACTGCAGGGCCCCTTGCCTGGGCCACTTCCATGACTGGCAGCCTGCCAACAGCTGACCTACTTGTCCTAACAGGATTATGTGATGGCCAGGCCAGGCAGAGGTCAGAGG
This sequence comes from Felis catus, assembly GCF_018350175.1. NCBI lineage: Eukaryota > Metazoa > Chordata > Mammalia > Carnivora > Felidae > Felis > Felis catus. The sequence goes on along the minus strand of NC_058373.1, from coordinate 39,525,953 downwards.
AGATTGATACTAAGTAGGAGATGATCCGGCCACGCTGAGAGTAGAGAGGCCACGTGAGGAAACAAGTGCTGGGGGAGCCAGCGACAGTCATCCCTAGGAAGACAAGCAAGCTTGGTATATGGTGGGTACATGTGGCAGGCAGGGAGGCGTGGAAAGGCCCTCGTGGTGGGTAACTGCTGATACGCTCTGGGACGAAGTCCTGCTCTGAGAAGCCAACCCGGATTCTATACTCCCAGACCCCATCCAGAAGGGCCTGGGACCTTGCAGAACTGTGGTGAAGGCCTTTGTTCCCAAGACTTTCCAGATCCATGTTTGTGTTTCCATATGCTGTTTCCAAATGGCTGTCCAGATGTTTCCACCCTTTCCAGGTGTTCCAACTCTTTCCACAGAGCTGATGTGTGGTCTGAACTCTCACCCACCCTGTGAAGGGGCCTTTCTTCTCCAGGATCCTATGCCTTCTATGGTGACTTCACATCTATGGATGTGTGCATATGTAAGAGAGAGAGGGAGAGAGGGACAGAAAGAGGTTCTGCAGCTGACCTGCTTTCCTCAGTGGCAAGGGAAATGAGAGGTTAGGGTGTGTGATGAGGAGAGAAGGAAACAGGGGGACTTGGTTTTTCTTGCCAGCCCTTCCAGCCAACAGTCGGCAGATATTCTCAGCACCAGGACCAGAACGAGCGGGACTCTCTCCTTCGGTAACAACTCTGTGTTTGTTGCTCAACAGAAGATTGCGATGTGTCATCCACGCCAGGGGGGCATTAAAGGTGTGTGGGTGAAGGAGGCAGCGGAGGGCCTGCTTCCTGACATCTCAGCTCTGAAGAGCACCTGCTGGGTTGGCCCACCAGGACACTTGGAAGTCATGCCAGAGTGGTGGCCCTGCAGGATGGAGCCTGTTGCCAGACGCAGCTGCAGCTGAACCATCTCTGAGAGCTTAGTTGACAGGCTGAAAGGAGGAAATTCCAGACCCGTTTATGCTTCCTGTCCATCCTGGACCCAGGCAGAGTTTGGTCCCAGCAGCTTCCCATATTGTACCTTCTCAGTCTGTCTGTCATAAACTAGAGGATCTTCAGGTTCCCTTCTAACTCAAACGCTCTGGAATGCTGGGCCACTGCAGAGATGCTTCCTGGGTGGGACAGCTGCTCTCCATTACTCACTTCGTCCTTGTTGTAGCTAATGCTTATATAGTGCTTTCTAGGTGCCAGGCACTGTTTAAAGCACATTCATGTATAAACTTATTTATTCCATTAACAACTCTGTAAGATTTTACAGATGAAGAAGCTGAGGGACAGAGAGGTTAAGCAATCACTGAGCTAGGTCCCTATCAAGTGGCAGAATTAGGATCCAAACCCAGACTATCTGGTATCAGAATCCCAGCTAACATAGCAATATTTAATTGTAGCATTAAAGCCTTTTTATTTATTTTTGTCTCACGGACCCCCACATCAGTGCTCTCAGTGTATCATGATGTTGCCTTTTTAGAGGGGGACGCTGAGGCTTAGAGAGGGCACACAGGCTTCCCAGGGTCACCCAGCGCTCACAGGGGAGAGCCAGCCTGGACTCCAGAATAGATTCCATGGTGCCACTTTCTTTTCTCGCTTGTGCCGTTGTCCTTACCCTCCCAGGTTACACAGCTGTGAGGACCCGCAGGAGCCCCTGCACCTGTCTCTGTGCCTCCCACCTTGAATTACACATGTAAACTTTGCATGTTGCCTGGAGCATCATCGCATTGAAAAAGACTGCTCTCCCTAGTTTTCCTGCCTGGAAATCAGAGCAGCACTATTCTGTCCATAGTTCTCTTTGGGCCTCTGGCAACGTGTGTTCATAGAGATCCGAAAGGAGGCTCCAGGTACCTAGGGTCAAAATGGTGTGGCAGGGAGGTTGGTGGTAGGCTATTTCCCCTTTCTGACCAGAGAAGAAAGTCTCACCAGTAGTGCTCCTGGAGCTATAGCAGAGCTTCTGGTAAATTCATTGAAGAAAGCAAGCTACAAAGGACCTTACAGATAATCCAGTCCAAGGATGGCAAAAATGTCTCCCTGCCATTTTTCGTCCGTTCCCTGCTCATTGCAGACATCACCAATAAATCATGGTAAAACCTCCACTATCCTTGGATCAGAATCTTCCTCAATCCAGCACTCAAAACAGCCATCATTCGAGCTCGTAAAGAAAATAAATCCTATTTGTTGCTTCTGAGTCCAACCATGTCATCTTACCAGGGGAAATAGGATCAGAGAGGGGACGTGACTTGCCTAAGGTCACAGCCAGTTAGTGACATACAGGGAATTTAAGGCGAAAGCTTGGGAGCGGGCAGCAGGAACATGCGGAGTAGGACCGGAACCCAGACCATGACTTCCAGGCCAGCCTCTTCCCACCCACTTCAGCTCCTCTGGTTGCTCAGCTGACCAGTGTAACTGAAGGGCCTCGGATAAGATGTGTTCCCCTTTCTCATTTGCAGCCCATCCCTCCAAGGATAAGGAGGAGGAGAGCTTGAATCAGGAGACCAAAGCCAAGCCTGATGCTAATGCAGAGAACAAACCAGGTGAGAGGATGGTGAAACTGGTGGGTTTCCTCATGCTACCTTCCTCCTTTCTGTTGGCCAGGGGCTGAGACGTGCCTCTCGGCCTGTCTGGGCCAGTCAGCTGGAGTGAGAGTCTGGTGCTGCCCTGAGTGCCACTGCACTCTAGCCTCCTCCTTCCAGTATGCTCCCTTTCTGACTGGGCTGCTGGCCCTGGGGAGGCTCTGGACAGCCCCTCCGCACTCTCCTCTGATGGGCCAGGCCAGGCCAGGCCAAGGGGTTATTGAAGGCCCGGTTCTTTTTCACTAAATCTCATCCCAAATGAGACTCCATGGGACCTCTGTTTCTTCTTCCTGTCACTTCTACAAAAGGACAGTGCTCTTAGGGATTGGTCTGAGACCAGCAACCCCAGGAGGGAAGGACACCAGGGGTCTGGTGATGCAGAAGTCCAGCATCCATGTGGCACCTGGGATGGAGGGAATGAGGAAGCTCCTGCCCCTGTGGGTTCTGCACAGCACACCGGGCCTGCCCCATGCACCCAGCGACCTGCGGAAGGAGGGAGAGCGGCAGCCATTTTTTCCATACAATAGACAAGGAAACCCAGGCTGAGAGGTCAACTGACTCGTCTGAAGAAGTGAGAGGGTCTGCTCCTAAACCCGGCTCTCCAGGCTTTCTGAGTCTCCCTTCCCTGCCACCTATTTCAAGGCTTCCAAACTGCTGTGCTGCCTTTGAAGTCATCAGGATCCTCTCCGTGTAGGCGGTAGGGGGCAGGGTCAGACCCTGAGGGCTGGGGCTTTGCCCTCTCTTTGGTCCCAGTTGCCCAAGCTTTTTATAGGTTGGATCCCTGGCCCCACTGGTCGGGATGGAAATATGTGTGAATACAGGGGGAGCAAGGATGGCCACCTCCTGGCTGTCCTGTCTGCAGCTATCTCTGTGGACAGGGCAACAATAATTCCTATCACATCATGTTACTTTTCCTAACAACAAGAAATTCCCCAAATTTACTGAGACCCTGGGGTGGACGCGTCCTGTAGCCCCTCACACTGGCTCTGCCAGCTGCCCTCAAAAACTGGCACACTCTTCTGATCTTTTCCATGTTTGTCCTTTAAAGAGGAGGAGTCAGCCAAGCTTCCTGCGGTCACGGTCACACCAGCCCCTGCTCCAGATGTTGAGGGAGATCAGGAGGAAGATCCTGGCAGTCAGGTAGGCACGAGCCTCTTCCCAGGTGGAGGGGATTGAACAGGCCCAGGGAAGGAGTTGCTGACCAAAGAGTCTTCCTTCTTGAAGGTCTGAAATGCTGCTTGAGGTTCATTCCTCTGAAGTAAGTATGGCCCTTTCTCTGAAGATCAAATAATACCTCATGGGGCCAGTTAATTCACCGTTAACACCTTAGTGTGAGTGCGATATATGCACACGAGAATGTGCCGCCACGGGTCACGTGCTAGGAGAACATAAGGAATAACTGTTAGGGGGTCTGTCAGAAACTAGGGGGCAGTAAGACCAGGCAGCTCAAAGCGTAACTCCATGCCTTGGAACCCCCTGAGGTTTGTCTACAGGGCTTGCCGCTGCCTTTACAGCCACACAGCCTCTTCTTCCACCACGCTCCAGCTACACTGGACTCCTGTCTCCGTGCTCTTCCGGACCTTGGTTTCCTCCCCGTCATGTATCCCCCCACCTGCATGTATCCCCTCACCCACTTCTCCAGGCCACTGTAAATGCCTCCATTGCCCTCAAGCTTCCCTGACCCCCCACCCCCATCTGATGAATAAATGCCCATGTGCTTTGTCCCTGTCCCAGGGCTCTTATCACTGCCTTCCCCGCACTCCATTTAGGAGTCGCTCTTCCTTCAGCTCGCTGAGTGAAGTTCCTGAGGGCAGGATGCACTCCTGAACTGTCTGTCCCACAGAGAGAAGTGCGGTGCCTGGCACACGCGGCTGTGCTCAGTAAGGGTTCAGAGATGACAGTGAGGGTGTGGGGCCTCCCTCGGGCCAGCAGCCCAGTCAGAAAGGGAGTCGATGATGGTCAGTGATAGACTTGCATTTAGTTTGCAGGTTCCATCCCTGTTTGTTTTTTTTTGTTTGTTTGTTTGCCACCCAGAAATAGTCAATTACACCTCATCCTTAAGCCAGCAACTTTGGGTTTAGTGTCTAAGACCTCTTGATGGTATCATGAGTGTCCTGAGTAGACCCACTACAGCCAGCTCAAGTACAAGGGATTAAGAGGAGACAGAGAGATCTCCTGGAATCCCAGGGCCAGAAGCGAAGCTCCATTTCACAAAGAACTGCCCCCAGCTCTAAGCAGGCAGCTGTGACCCTGGTGGCTTCTCACTGTCTGTCTTTGCTCCCTCATGTTCCCTTCCCTGTGTGCAGACTTTTTTTCCTCTCAATTTTTATTTATTTTGGGAAGAGAGAGAGAGAGTGCGAGTGGGGAGGGGCAGAGAGAGAGGGAGAGAGAGAGAATCCCAACCAGGCTCGGAGCCTGATGTGGGGTTTGAACTCATGAACCGTGAAATCACGAACTGAGCCGAAGTCAGGTGCTTAACCGACTGAGCCACCCAGGTGCCCCGCATTTGCTTTCTTATTAGCACACATAGCACCACTCTAGGCCCCAGTCCATTATGGGGGTCAACCGATGACCGGCTCCCAGTCTCAGAAGAGAGAATCTGTTTAAACCAGGTCACAGGTCAGGGATCCAGCCTGTGTCTAAGCTGTGACAGGGAGTGCTGGGGTACTCTGACTCCAACACAGAAGAATGGAGCCACCCATTCAGAGGGTGGTGACAGTTCTCAGAGAAAAGGGTGCAGGCTGGGCAGACACTTCCACACCTATGGATTTAAATGACTTGTCATCTCCCCCAGTAAGCCTTCTCTCCTGATGGGGCTGGGGGAGGGAGGGCAGGAAGTATTTCAGGGGCACCTAGGTGGCTCAGTCGGTTGAGCATCTGACTTCGGCTCAGGTCATGACCTCACGGCTCGTGGGTTCGAGCCCTATGTCGGGCTCTGTGCTGACAGCTCAGAGCCTAGAGTCTGCTTCAGATTCTGTGTCCCTCTCTTGCTGTGCCCCTCCCTGGCTCATGCTGTCTCCCTTTCTCTCAAGAATAAATAAAAAACATTAAAAATTTTAAAAATGTACTCTTGACCATTAAGTTAGAGTATCTGGGGTGGGTATGAACGTTTTTAAAACCCTCAGGTGATCTGAATATGCAGTGGAGTTCAGAATCACTGAGTATCCCTTGGGGTTGGCTGTGTGAACTTCGTTACAGATGACATACTCTATGAGCACACAGCGCAGGTCACTTGCTCAAGGGACAGGCCAGGCATGTTGCTATAGGTTAGTTGGGCGCCTAATCTGAGGACACTCAGAATCAATGCCTTTTAGAGTGCATGGAGTCACAGTGTTTGGTTCCCAAACACTGGTCTGCAAATGCATCTATTAGGAGCACTTGTGAGCATGTTAAAATAGATTCTTGGCTTAGTTCTCATCACAGAGATTCTAATTCAGTTGGTCCAGGAGGGGCCAGGACATCTGGATTTCTTTTATTTTATTAACTTATTTTGAAAATTAGTATTTATACTAAGCTCCCCAACTGAGAACCAAAGATCTCATTCAGCCCTGGCATTTGCGAAGAAGGGTAGCTTGGTGGTTAAGAGGCCAAGAGCTGGACTATCCATATGACAAATCCCAACTTTATCACTTACACCATGTGGACCACTGTGTGGACCACGGGCAAGTTATTTAACTATTCTGTACCCTAGTTTCTCCATCTGTCAGATGGGTTTAATTCCATCTATATCATAAGTTAATTGACTCATGAGACACAGTAAGTGCTAGCTATTATTATTGAAGCCACTTAACATAGTGCCTGGCACATAAAACCCCCCAGTAAATAGGTATTACCATCATAGTTTTACATACATAAGGTAATATAACAATTTAGAAGTTTTAGTAGGCTCAGCAATGTAACCACCAAAAGATATGCAATATTAGGCAACATTAATGGAAGTAGGTATCCAAGAGAGGGAAGTGATAATCTTATTCCATTCTGTGGTCCGATCCTATTATGTGTGGTGTTCTGTTTCAGTTTTCAAAGCTTCCTCATGGGGTATAATCTAACTAGAATGAGTTCACCAAGATGGGGAGGAGGCTCCAGGCCATAGCATGGAATAAAGGAAGGGACTGGGAATCTTTAACTCAGGGAAAAGAGCTGCCTCATGAAAGAGTGATTAGCTTTGTTCTGTGTGGCTCCAAAGAGTCAACCTATGCACAGAGAGTAGAACCTTGTTACAAATATGGACTCTAATCAGAGTTGCCCAGATACAGAGGGTGCCTTAGGTGGTGAGTCTTCCATCCCTGAAAATAATCAAATAAAGAAAGGACAACCACTGTTGTGGTTGTGGAGGAATTTTGCTGAATGATTTCTCCTCCTCCTAAAGTTTTTAGATCCATTCTGAGAACAGCAACAACAACAAAGTGGGGGGAAAAGTGGGAGGGAAAACAAACCCAGCAGTTATTACACATTAATTTGTTGGCTTTGGGCTGCAGGGAGGAGATGTGGCTGGAGCTGAGAGCACAGGTGAAATAGTAGCTGAAGAGGGTGAAGCTCCTGGTGAAGGCAAAAATGGAGAGCAAGGTGGAGGTGAGACTCAACTGGAAGGTGAAGGTGAAATTGAAGCAGAAGGAGAAGAAGGTGAACATGGCAGTGAACTCCAAGCAGAAGATGAGGACATGAAAGCTGATGAAGGTGGAGGTGAAGGTGAACTCCAAGCAGAAGAGGGTGAAATGAAAGCTGATGAAGGTGAAAATGAAGAGCAGGAATTCAATGCTGAGAGTCAAGGTGAAGCCAAAAGTGACGAGAAAGGTACAGATGGTGAAGGGGGAGGTGATGGAGGTGACAGTAAAGATGAAGAGGAGGACGAAGAGGAAGAGGAGGACGAAGAGGAAGATGAGGACGATGAGGAAGACGAGGACGATGAGGAAGAAGAGGAGGCAGATGAGGAGCCTTTGTCCCTGGAGTGGCCCGACACCAGGCAGAAGCAAGCCATTTACCTCTTCCTCCTGCCCATTGTGTTCCCACTGTGGTTGACGGTGCCTGATGTCCGGAGGCTGGTGAGTTTGCCCAGCTGTACCCCAGGGAATCTGTGGAGTCTCTAGGCACTCCCGCTCAAGAAGTGAGAAGACAGGGCAAACCAGCTTGGCAGGGCTCAACCACAGAGAGTATCTGAGATGCAACTTGTAGCTCCAGATGGGGCAATGCACCTATGGGGACATACTGGTGGGCTTGGGAGGCCCTAAGACATGCTTATTTCCATCACTATAAGCATGTGATCTGGTCCCTCAACTCCTATTCTCAGTTTCTCGATTTTAATATGGGAATGATGCCAAGATGCCCCCACTCCGCCCCTGTATTTCCAGGGATATTCTGAAAACCTAGGGGGAAAGTACTGTTTCTACCCAGTATTCTCATTTATAGGGAAAGTGCTAACATACCCTACCCAAAGGCCATCCATATGCTGTCTCTAGGTCCAGAGATGGGTGGGGTAGGGGGGAGGTGGCAGATACCAAACCAAACACCTAGGCGAGTCTGGCTCTAGGGCAAACAAACAGTCCTCTTCAGTTTGGTGACTGCTGAATGCCCTGCTGGCTGGACTCCCCTGCAGGCCCCCATCCCAGGGTCTTCACTGGAGATCCAGATCTCAGCTGACACATCCCCAGATCCTCTTCATCACTCACTCAGCAGATCCCGTCCCTGATTCTGGGGCTCCCTCAGAAGGGCCAATGACCTTTAGCATCTGCAACTTATTTCTCTTCCTTTTCAAACTTGCAAATAGGAGTCTAGGAAGTTTTTTGTTATCACCTTCCTGGGATCCATCGTGTGGATAGCCATTTTCTCATACCTCATGGTCTGGTGGGCTCACCAGGTGAGTGAACAGCAGGAACTATATCCAACGTCAGCGGGGCCCAAGGACAATTTTTACCTTCAGGGTCAATGGCCAGTACCCAGGGAACGGTGAGGCTCAAGTGACTTTGTAGTTTCTAGATTGTTTACGAAGGGTCAAAGTTGCCTTTTTTCTGCCAGTGAGTGTAGTGTTTTCAAGTGCGGCTCTTCTGTCTTAATGTTCATGCTGTAGCCTCACATAGAAGGCCCTTCACAGTCTGACCCAACTGACCATTGCTTATTAGCCTTACTCCAGGCTTTCTCTGTCATGGATGCCCTGCTCCTCCCCACCTGGCGATGTTGGACACACTTGCGAGAGCAAGCTCAATTTTGCCTTGTCTCTGGCATCCAGTGAGTCTTCCTCTGAGTGCCCATTGCTTTCCCGTTCTACCTGTAATTGTTGTTCACGAGCTTTTTTCTTTCAGTAGGCTGAGGGTAGGGGCAGAGTTGTGGTGCCCACACTTCTATCTCCAGCCTCTAACTGGCACATAGCAGGTGTCCGTGGTTCTGGAGATGGAAACGTGACACGAACAGGTGTTCGGAGGGGCAGTTCTGAGAAGGTGCAGGTGTTATAGCTGGAATATCAGTGACAGCCGTATCAGGGAGAGACGTGTACTCCAGAAAGGAGCCGCGTCATTCCCTGCAGGCTTGAGCAGGGGCCCTGCTCCTTCTCTCCGTGGCCCATCTCCCCAGCTGTCGGTTCGCCGTACCCTCCCTCTGAGGCCGCGGGAGTATGCTGAGCTCTCCGGAAAAGTGTTGGGTTTGCACAAAGTAGCATGCGGTTGGTGCTTTGAAGAGCTTCAGATTTTTCCTTTTGCTGTTGCCATGGCTTATCATCGCTGTTACTTTTTACCAGGTTGGTGAAACAATAGGGATTTCAGAAGAGATCATGGGTTTGACGATCCTAGCAGCAGGCACGTCCATTCCTGACCTCATCACCAGTGTGATTGTCGCTCGGAAAGGCCTGGGAGACATGGCTGTGTCCAGCTCTGTGGGCAGTAACATATTTGATATCACCGTGGGGTGAGTGGCAAAGTTGCTTTCCAAGGCATATTAAGAATGACTGGAAAACACGGTGTTGGCTCTGTTTGCTGGTTTTCTGTTTCATTATTTATACATGGAATAAAAGGGCATTTATGTTATTAGTTTCTACTAGGCATCAGAGTGTCCTCCCTTCGTTCATCACAGCCTGAGGGGATAACAGAACAAAAATGCTGTCTGAAATGTAACTGACTAGAATTTATAGATGAATCGAAAAACAAAGTCCTTTAAATTTCATTCCCAAATTCAGTCAGATGCTCTGCTCACTGACCTCCAAGGTGGTGGAAGTGGGGTTGGAAGGAGCAATGACTCAATCTCACTCGCTGATACTTCTGCTCCTTTGTGTTTGGGATCCTGCCAGCTCAGAGGCTCTAAAAGCATTTTGTCTAAACAAGCAAATGCCCCATCCTCCTGTACCCATTCTCTTGCCCCCTCCTCCCAACTTTGTCAGAACCCAACCTCTGGGCTATTTTCATTTCCCCAGGCGTATCCTGGATGTGGGTGGTGGCTTTGATTTTTCTAAATTTTATGGTAAGTCCTAGCTCAGGCTAATTTAAATGTAAAGACACGTTAGCCTGAGCTAGGACTGATCGCAAAAATTTACAGATGGAAGAGTCACACATCAGCTCACCTGGGTTACTCATAGGAAAGTCATGAATTATAAAGAAAAAAATACCCACTCAGATCCTGAAAATTTCGGTTTTAATATAGAACTCCTTGTTATTAGCTGTGAGACCTTGGGCACATAATTCAATTTCCATGAACTTCGTTTCCTCATCTGTGAAATGGGGCTATTATTTTCTGCTCTATTTCATAAGCTTTCTTGTGTGTGTGGAAAAATAAGTGCTTTGTAAATTGTAAAATACTGTTTATGTTTATGGGATTAGTGCAGACATTCAGAATATTCACATTGTTTCTTCAATCTTGCAGCCTGCCTGTCCCTTGGTTGCTGTTCTCTCTTATCAATGGATTACAGCCTGTTCCAGTCAGCAGCAACGGCTTGTTTTGTGCAATTGTTTTGCTTTTTCTCATGCTCCTGTTTGTGATCTCTTCAATTGCATCATGCAAATGGAGAATGAACAAGATCCTGGGCTTCACAATGTTCCTCCTTTACTTTGTATTCCTGATAATCAGTGTGATGTTAGAAGATCGAATCATTTCCTGTCCTGTATCTGTCTGAGGCAGAGTCACTGTTGCTCACAATGGACGTGGATCAGAAAACCATGCCAGAAGCTACCATACTTCTTGTTACATTAACAAAAGAATGAACATGGTCCATGAGAGAGACCAGAGTGGCAAAGAGCCACTGATGGGAATGTGATCGGGGACTGAATGTTAGCCTTGGAAACACCCGCAGCTCGCTGTGGACTGTCTCACCTCTGGAGGGATGGCGTTCTTCCCCTGCCTGATGTTGGCAGCTATCACGTGGAGGCCAGTAGAAGGACCTCTGGAGCCAGAGGGTTTTCGGAATGAGGGATCATTTGGGGGTGAGGGCTGGGACAGGCACAGTAGCAGGACAAGCCCCTATACTCACAGTTCCCTGATCGTTCCTGAAAGGCTGCTGATCCAAAGACACAGATGTGGTCTACACCCCACCCTTTGGCCCCTGTCCCAAGCACACACTGCAACTTGCCATCCTCTCTTTTTCTGTTTAAAACATGAGGTTCTACCAGGTTTGTAAACATTACACGTCCAGTTATTGGTGGGTTTAAGGAGCTAAGACTCGGAAAAAAAAAAAAAAAGTATAACAGGAATCAATGATCATTACACACTGTAGCCCAGTAAAATGTGTACTGATATTTGATAGCTTAAAAAGACTCCCTTAGCTCTTCTTTTGCATTTCTGAAACGTGAAATTAAAATAAGTAGCCCCCCAAATGAAAATGTATAATTCGCCGTTGTACCAGAAGGGGGGTGGGATATTAGGGAGGGCTATTTAAAAATATGTACTTACTAGAAAATCCAAATTAGTGTTGTCTCCATCAAGTGGTCGCCTTGGGGGATTAGACAGTCATACAAAGTTGTCCTGACTTTGCTCCTCCAGCATATTCTCACCTAACAGTGACAAATGCTACTAGTGAGTCAGAGGGGGAGTGATTTTATTTTATCTTATTTTATTTTATTTTTTTAAACGTTTTATTTATTTTTGAGACAGAGAGAGCACGAGCAGGGGAGGGGCAGAGAGAGACGGAGACACAGAATCCGAAGCAGGCTCCAGGCTCCGAGCCATCAGCACAGAGCCCGAAGCGGGGCTCGAACCCACAAACTGTGAGATCATGACCTGAGCCGAAGTTGGACGCTCAACCAACTGAGCCACCCAGGCGCCCCAGGGGAGTGATTTTAAAAAGAGTCCAAAATCAGTAGGGCCAAGTCTGCTATATAAAGTAAGAGATCTTGTGGGGTAATGCTACTTCTGTATGCCAACCTACATTGGATGATAAAGCCAGATTGATTTCCCGTGTGGCTTACATGTGGCTCTTAAGGCAATTACAAAGGAGAAATTCCAAAAATGCTTAACATAGTGACAACACAGTGAGAAAAAGAGTATTACTACTTCTAATAGCTAGTGTAAAGGACTTCTGTGTTTTTAAAAATTGTGTGGTTATTGAAGCAGTGCTTGTGCAATTCGAAGTGCTTGTATGTTAAATACCACTGCTTGCTGCTTTTACTAGCACTCAGTTAGGGGACCATTAGAAATGAAGCAGTTCCGTGTTCCTGGTTTCAGAGCAAAAGGAGCTCAGGTGACTATAGATTATGATGGCAAATATGGCTTTAATTACAAACGTGAGAGGATTCAGACTGGAATATAACAGGACAGATGTGATGTGGAAAAAAAATCAAACATCTTGGTGTTGAAGGGCTGTACTGAAAATACTTTAGTCCATAATCCATCTCTTAAGATGGGCTGATTAATTAATGGCCTCACTACCCCAGGATTCACATTCTTTGGAAATGACTTTTATTAAATTTGAATAAATTGTGAGTCCCCATGGTATTTTATTTTACGAACATAGATGAGTTCATCTGTATCTTTAGGTCACTGGGTCAGAATGCTCAAGAAGAAGAATATGGAATCATGTTCACATTCCATTTTCTTACTTATCCTCATGGCTGTTGCTGCTGCATTTGCCCAGTCTCCATATGCCATGGCCTAGGAACAGGAGAGAACAATGCCTACAGAAGGGTGACCCTAATGCCCAAACTCTGGGCATCTGTGTCTAATTCCAGCTAGCTTCAGGGGCATCACCTGAGAGTCTGGGATCTGATGCCTTCCCCAGAATGACTGATAAGGAGTGATGGACAGTGGAACATTTTGTCATGAAAAAGTGTTGGACAGTCATTTCATGATTAGAGTCAACTCTAATGATCTAACATTCTTTTTCTGATTAGCTTGCTGGATTTTTGGCATTTCTCTTTGCTTAGAAGGGATGATCTGATCACTTCACACTATGACAGAAAGGGTCAAGTAAAATGAAAGCTGGGTCTTGATGGATGAGTAAGAAGTCACTGGGGTGGGCAGGAGAAAGGAGATTTCAGGGAGATGGAAAACTTATGTAACTTTTATAAGATCAATTTGTTATGCTTGGAAATTAAAATTTTTGTCATATTTATAAGCCTATAGTTTATTAGAATTATGCTGTTGTAGGATAAAGAGTCATCTTAAAATGTCAAGATAATGGTGACACGGCCCTCTCATTTGGTAGGCAAAATGATCTACTGAATTACAAGGGACACATACTAGATCACTCATTCAGCCCAGGAAGTCTGAAGTGTCCCAGCTGGGCATCTCAGCTGGAAGACAGTGGCTGCAGAGATGACTGCTCCCTCCCTCTGGAGGTTCCATTTCCTTGTTGACCCTGGTAATGGGTTTGGGTCAAATTTCTAAAAATGTGAGGGTCTTCCTAATTTAATGGGTTAAGTTTCTATATAGTACTAAGAAAAGATTCCTTCCAAATTTTTGAAAAATGGTGTTATGTTTAAATGGTTACTATACATGGTTAAATGGTTACTTTCATCAATAGATCTGAAAATGTTTTCATCAAATTATAGGCTTGGCCCTTTAGGACAGCGTTGTCTATATCATAATGATCATTTCTTTAAAGACTGATACCAAAGAGGTCAGGAACTGGAATTTAGTGTGTAGGGCACAGCCTGGTAGATACATTTAAAGAACTGGCTGGCCTTCGGTGCCAAAGAATACCCTGGGGATCTGATTCCTTTTTTTGTGGGAGGGTACCTCCATAGGTGCCACCTGCAATGTGTTTTGGGACTGGTCACTGTGGAAGGTGTAGAGAGGGCTCATGATCACGGCTGTCTTTGCCTGGTGTGGGTGGGGAGTGGGGGGTACCGGAGCCAAGCAGGCCACCCTGGCCTAAGACAACATGGTTGCCTTCGCAACCAAAGGCAAGCTTTAGGTCTTCACTGTGATGAGCAGGCAAAGCCTGGAGAATTTCATTTACAGAAAATTCTGTCAGTTGCTCCAGTGGCTCTATCACAGCACAATGTTTGAAAAAAATCTTTACAGACAAAAGGAGGGAGCCATGCAAACGACAGCAACCGCGGGAAGGCCGCAGAGACTTCATCAGGAGGGTCTGCTACCATCTCAGAGGATAAGCACATGCACACACACCTGAGTGAGAGACAAACTCCTATACTAATTTGTGCACTGCTCATTTTGTAAACGACAATAATTAAGCCAGCAAATGCACTTGTTTTGAGGCCAGAGGAAGAGGCTAGTGTGAAGGGATAAGAAGATAATAAGCCTGAGAATATTAAGGTAAACTGGTATGCAACTGCTAATGGTTCAATTCTGAAATAAAACTTGGTCTTGTATCCAAACAGGAAAGACGGAGCACACCAACTCTACCACACAAAGGGGCCAAGGGCCCTCTTAAAGAGGCAGCCTGTTCTTTCCCTTTCTGCTCTGAAATAAAGTGCCTAATAGCAGCTTTCAAGTTCTAGTGGGAAAAAGAAAAATAAAACTGGGCTACCTCACATTACCATACAAACGGGTATTTTCTAACCATATACTTAAAACGTATTTAGAAATACACTGTAACAGCTTCTCTATAGAGCAGGCTAACACTTGCTAGTTTCAATAGGCATCGTGGTAATGACCAGCATAAAATAAAATAAGTATTTATCACTAAAAATGCTGAACCAACATTTTCAGGGGCCATTTCTCTATATACAAAAATGTATAAACATCTTAGAAAACCTTAAAACAAAATAAGCTGGTAGTTTTAGGGATTTATCACAACCTCACGTCGTCCCCCCGCCCCAAAAAAAATCGGGGAGAAAAGACAAAAATCAGAATATGAACAGGCTGCATAATTCTCCATCTGACAGTAGGAAGAAAAAGCGGAATACTGAAATAAGATACAAAATACAAATGTATGACATTAACACCATGAGAGGAAGTAGGAACAAGTCATACCAGGACACAGCAGGGTTTATTTTCAACTACTGAACATATAAACAAAACTAAGAGTAAGAAAACAAGAGACAGATAATGTAGCAAAAGTGTATTTCTCTCCAACAAGATTGGTTGGCCATGATTCTTCAAAATGTATCTTCAACAGAGAGAAAATTGAAGAGAAGTTTGTATAGAGTTATTTTAAAGGATGATCTAGATTTTAATTTTCTTTTGAGCAGGGTTTACTACTTTCTACTCATGTTTTTGGTTTTATTTTTAAAGACTAAATTTGCACAAATAATATTCCCTGGGAATTAAAAGTAGAGGAAATAAAACCCAATGAAAAACAGAACAAAAACTCTGTGTGTATGGGAGGAGATAAAAACTATACTCACCTTTCCCCATATGAGTTTGAACCATAATGAATGGGCTTTACCTCATTTTTTTTCTGGTTAGGTACTTGAAATCAATAAACTATAATTCTTACATACAGTTTGTGTCAAAGACAAGTTAAACAACAACGAAAGCTGTTCTTATAAGGGAAACAAAACCCCAGGACACAAAAACAGAATAGAACCCCAGAACCCTATTTGGAGGGATATTTGCTGCCAATGCCAAAAGACTCACCTATCAAATGTTTCTCTTGTTTGACAATTATCAAGCGATGTAGGGAACAAAAGACTCCTTTAGGATGTGAAACTCGGATACAAGAGTGAAGGAGACTGGAGTTGTATTTACAAAGGAAAGGCATATAAATGTGCATAGCACCAGGTTTTTCAAGTAAGCAAGGTCAGTCCCAAACTAATTCAAACTAAAATTTCACATTTTTTAAACTCTCCCCATTACTTCCCAGGGTAGAAAGCTGTGAAATGTTTCAGCTTGATGCTATTCACTAATGGTGTGAACTCACAAGGTAGTTTTTGCGCAGCTAAACTGATTCTAAGTCTCAGATATCCCCAGGACAAGTGTCCTGGGCTCTTCTGGCTTACACACCAGATTTGGAACCATCCACATTTTTCTTCGATGAAACTGTCTAGAGAATTCTTTCCTTCATGACAATGTGTGCAACCACGCACACACACATACTGGAAATCTATAAATAACTCTAATAGCCAAAGAATACTTTTCATCAGAAATTACCAAAGAAAGCGATATTTGAAATAATGGGACTAAAAATACTTCTTAAGAGTCTTTCTAATACCCATGGTGTTTAAACGTTCAATTTATTGTCTGATTTCTGGGTATTTCTGGATTTTAGATTCCATAAACTTCAGATTCTGAAGGCTTATTGAAAAAGCCAAGTTCCTCAATATGGGAAATTCTATCTGGCTGTACTTTTAGAGAGTTATTATTTTTCTATTTTTGAAAAAATATCTTGAATATTTATTTATATATATATATATATAATATGAACAGAATACTCCAATAGGTCATATTCCAGATAAATATGATACAATCTGCATCATATGCCACATTTTAGATATTAAAATAAGGGTAAAATCTGGAATAAGTTGTCTGACATATTTCCCAACACAAGTGTTCGTATAGAATATTAAAATCTAAATTGATTTTTGGCTTTGTAAGCTATCCCTGTGTACTGTCTGTATCTGTTAGCAATAGAGAACATTTTCAGTCATGGTATACTGAACCTGATTTTGCAGAAGCAGACTTGGAACCTCCCCGGCTCTCCTTCGACAAGGCTCAATGAGTCAGTCTGGGCAGTGCGCACCCTGGCTTTCATCCACTCACTGCAGTCAGGCTTAGCGGTACTAACATGCAATCCTAGCACAACACTGACACTAGCGCTGACAGTTTTGAATCATTCTCCCAAGTAATAAAATATATATATATATAGATAGATAGATATAGATAGCTATACATATAGAGATCTGCAGCTGTACTAATTACTTCAAATAGCAGCAGACAAGGAAAATAAGCACTTAATTGCTTGCTTCGTAAGTTTCAGTTCATTTTGTTTGCTATATTAAGTTTAAAAATTAAAAAAATATCAACTTACTATAAACAATTTAAAATATGTATAATACAACTTCATGGTCAAAACATTTGAATAGTCTATGAAAACAGGAAATACTTTGATCTTACATTTGGTTAAGTTCCATACATGATTTTTTCAACATGTTTCTTCCAAGAGAAACCACAAAACAGGTGTCTTATTTTGAGAAGTAATTTTGTCTAGGGATTTCCTTGTCACAAAAATACTTAATTACTGGTTACAGGAGAAGTAAAGAAAAAAAAAAAAACAAAGAGATGAGAAACAAAATGGCTCTCTCTTCACTTGTCACTCTTCTCTTCTTAGAACATTCTGTACATGAGCTATCTGGGCTTTCTGAACCATTTACAAATGCATTTTCAAAAATCGAAGAGAAAGAGTTTAGAATCTCCAAATATTATTTTATACACTGACTATACAATACATATTGAAAGTATACACGCACGTGCATATCTTAAAGATAAGGTTCTCCAAAGGTTTTTCGACATTCCATCACCCCTGTACTTGGTGGTCGATCACAGTTGTGTGTACTTTTGACTTGACTAGGTGTGAGGCGATCGTATGCCATCTTGTATTCTTTATCAAATGCATCTGTAAAAATTCATAAAGAAATGAGGGCATTTAGCAATTTATACTCGATATTAACAACAATCAAGATTTTAAAATATCACAGAACTAAACAATTAGAGGCCAAGAAGGCATCTCTAGGTCATTTCTGCCAACTAAAGAAATACAGAATTTCAGAGCTCAAACAAGGACCTCAAAGCTCTCAGCATTTTACAGCTAGATTACACAGACCAACGAATTTTAAAGTTTTAAGATGGCTTCCTTTTAAAATTCTTTTTCTCAAATTTAAAGATTGTGGTAAAATACATACAAAGGTTACTATCTTTTTTTTTTTTTTTTTCAACGTTTATTTATTTTGGGACAGAGAGAGACAGAGCATGAACGGGGGAGGGGCAGAGAGAGAGGGAGACACAGAATCGGAAACAGGCTCCAGGCTCTGAGCCATCAGCCCAGAGCCCGACGCGGGGCTCGAACTCACGGACCGCGAGATCGTGACCTGGCTGAAGTCGGACGCTTAACCGACTGCGCCACCCAGGCGCCCCCAAAGGTTACTATCTTAACCATCTTGTAGGTCAGTGGTATTATGTACATTCATAACGTGCAGCCATCACCACCATCCACCTCAACTCTCTTCCCTCTTGTGAAACTGAAACCCTATACCCATTAAACATTAATTCCGTTGTCCCCTGCCCCAACTCCTGTCAACTATTGTTCTACTTCTGTCTGTATGACTTTTGACTACTCTAGTAAGTGACTCGTAAGAGGAATTGTACAGTATTTGTCTTTTTGTGATTGGCTTATTTCATGTACATAATGTCCTCGAGGTTCATCCAAGTTATAGTATGTGCCAGAATTAACTTCTTTTTTAAGGAGGAATAATATTCCATTGTATGTATAGACCACATTTTGCTTACTCATTCATCCTTCAATGGACACATGGGTTGTTTCCACACTTTAGCTATTATGAATAATGCTGCTATGAACATGGATGTAAAAATCTCTCCTGCAGACCCTGCTTTTAAGTCCATTTTTAATTTTTTGAAGGGACTGCCATACTGTTTTCCACAGCAGCTGTACCATTTTACATTCCCAATAATAATGTATAAAAGTTCCAATTTTCTATATCTTCACCAACACTTGTTATTTTTTGTTTTTGTTTTTGTTGGGGGGGGGGAACAATAGCCAGCCTAATGGTGCGAGGTGGAATCTCACTATAGATTTGATTTGTATTTCCCTAATAATTAATGATGTTGAGCATCTTTTCTTGTGCTTATTGGCCACCTATATATCTTCTTTGGAGAAATGTCTATTCAAGTCCTTGCCCATTTTTAATTGGCTTTTTGTTGTTGTTGTGTTTTAGAAATTTTTCAAATCTATTCTGGATATTATTTTCTTCCATTCTGTGGGTTGCCTTTTTACATTCCTGATACCTTTTAATGCACAAAATTTTAAATTTTCATGAATTCCAATTTTTGTATTTTTTCTTCTGTTGCTTGGGCCTCTGGTGTCATATCCAAGAAAGCACTGCCAAATCTAATGTCATGAATGATTTTGACCTGTTTTCTCCTAGGAGTTCTATAGTTTCAGATCTCACATTTAGGTCTTTAATCCATCTTGAGTTAATTTGTTTTTTTTCTTTAATTTTAATTTTTTTTTTTAATAATTTATATCCAAATTAGTGTATAGTGCAACAATGATTTCAGGAGTAGATTCCTTAGTGCCCCTTACCCATTTAGCCCATCCCCCTTCCCACAACCCCTCTAGTAACCCTCAGTTTGTTCTCCATATATATGAGTCTCTTATGTTTTGTCCCCCTCCCTGTTTTTATACTATTTTTGTTTCCCTTCCCTTATGTTCATCTGTTTTGTCTCTTAAAGTCTTCATGACTTCACTCAGAAGTCATATGGGGGCGCCTGGGTGGCGCAGTTGGTTAAGCGCCCGACTTCAGCCAGGTCACGATCTCGCGGTCCGTGAGTTCGAGCCCCGCATCGGGCTCTGGGCTGATGGCTCGGAGCCTGGAGCCTGTTTCCGATTCTGTGTCTCCCTCTCTCTCTGCTCCTCCCCCGTTCATGCTCTGTCTCTCTCTGTCCCAAAAATAAATAAACGTTGAAAAAAAAAGAAAAAAAGAAGTCATATGATATTTGTCTTTCTCTAATTTCACTTAGCATAATACCCTCTAGTTCCATCCACAGAGTTGCAAATGGCAAGATTTCATTCTTTTTGATTGCCGAATAATACTCTGTTGTATATATATATACCACATCTTCTTTATCCATTCATCCATTGATGGACATTTGGGCTCTTTCCATACTTTGGCTATTGTTGATAGTGCTGCTATAAACATGGGGGTGCATGTGTCCCTTCAAAACAGCACACCTGTATCCCGTGGATAAATGCCTAGTAGTGCAATTGCTGGGTTGTAGGGTAGGTCTATTTTTATTTTTTTGAGGAACCTCCATACTGTTTTCCAGAGTGGCTGTACCAGCTTGCATTCCCTTTGAGTTAATTTGTTTTACAAGGGGTTCCAACTTCATTCTTTTGCATATGGATATCCAGTTTTGGCAGCATCATTTGTCGAAATGACTGTCCTTTCCCCAATGGTGTTCTTGGCCCCATTGTCAAAAATCATTTGACCATATATATGAGGGCTTATTTCTGGGCTCTCTATTCAATTCCATTGGTCTACATGTATGTCTTTATGCCAGTACCACACCGTTTAGATTACAGTAGCTTTGTAGTAAGTTTTGAAATCAATAAGTGTGAGTCATCCAGGTCTATTCTAAGATTTTGGTTACTTGAGGTCCCTCTGAGATTCCATATAAATTTGAGGATATGTTTTCCTATTTTTGCAAAAAAAAAATCATTACGATTTTGATAGGGATTGCACATTAATCTATAGGTTGCTTTGGATAGTACTGATATCTTAAAAATTTTAGTCTTCTAAGTATATGAAAATGGGATGTATTTTCATTTATTTATGTCTAATTTCTTTCAACAATGTTTTGCAGTTTTCATTGTACAAGTCTTTCACCTCCTTGGTTGAACAAATTCCTAATTATTTTATTCTTTTTGATACTACTGTACATGGAATTGCTCTCAATTTTTGGATTATGCATTGCTAGTTACAGAAATATGACTGAGTTTTGTATCTTTTATCTTTTATCCTGCAACCTTGCTGAAAGCATTAACTCAAACAATCTAGGTGGTTTTGTTTTGTTTTGCTTTTGGTGTGGAATATCTAGGATTTTCTATATATATGATCATGTCATCTATGAATAGAGATAGCTTAACTTCTTCCTTTCCAATTTGGATGCTGCCTTTTACTTCTTTTTCTTTCCTGGCTGCTTTGGCTAGAACTTCTAATACAATGTTGTCTTGTTCCTGATCTTAAGGGAAAATCTTTCCGTTTTTCACCATTGAATATGGTGTTAATTTGGGGTTTTTCATAAATGCCCTTTATCAAGTTGAGGACATTCCCTTCTATTCCTAGTTTGCTGATTTTGCCAAATGCTTTTTCTGCATCTGCTGAGACATGTGTCTTTTTTTTTTTTTAATAATTTTATTTATCTCTATAACCAACATGGGGCTTGAACTCACAACCCCCAAATCAAGGGCTGCATGTTCTACCAACTGAGCCAGCCAAGTGCCCCAGAGAATTTGTGTCTTTTATTCCAATAATATGGTATATCACATTGATTGAGTTTTGTGTATTGAACCAACATTGCATTCCCGGGATAAATCCCAGTTGGTCATGGAACAAAATCCTTTCTAAATGTTGCTGGAGTTCATTTGCCAGTATTTTGTTGAGGATTTTTGCACCTATATTAATAAGGGATATTGCTCTGTAGTTTTCTTTTCTTGTGATGTCTTTGTCTTATAATATTAGCTTCACAGAATGAGTTAGGAAGTGCTCCTTTTTCTTCTACTTTTGTAAGAGTATGTGAAGGATTAATGTCTTAGTTCAGGCTGTTATAATAGGATACCATAGACTGGGTGGCTTAAATGATGAACATTTATTTCTCACAGTTCTGGAGGCTGGGAAGTCTAAGATCAAGGCAACAGCAGATCTGGTGTCTGGTTAGAGTGCTCTTCCTGGTTTGCGAACAGCTGTCTTCTCCCTGTATCCTTACATGACTGAGAGGGATAGCTCTCTTCTTAAGGATATTACCCCATTGTGGGGGCTCCAACCAGATGATGTTATTACTTCCCTAGGGCCCACTTCCAAATACCATCACGTTAAGGCTTTAACATAGGAGTAGGGGCAGGGCATCAATATGAAGTCCATCACAATTGGTGTTAATCCTTCTTTAAACATTTGATAGAATTCACCATCTGGTCCTGGGTTTTTCTTTCTGGGAAGCTTTTTGATTATTAACTCAATCTATTTACTTATTACAGCTCTAGTAAGGGTTTCTATTCTAGAGTCAGTTTTGTAGTTTACGTCTTTGTAGGAATTTGCCTATCTGGGTTACTGAATTTGTAGGCATATAGTTATTAATTGTACTTCCTTATCATTCTTTTTATTTCTGGAAGGGTGGTAGGAATATCTCCTCTTTCATTCCTCATTTCATTAATTTGAGTCCTCTCTTTTTCTCTTAGTCTAACCAAAGATCAATTTTATTGCTCTTTTCAAAGAACCAACTTTGATTTTGATAAGTTTCTCTATTTTAAAAATTGTTTTCCCCTATATTTTCTATTTTTTTCTCTATTTTATTGACATCTGCTGTAATATTTATTATTTCCTTTCTTCTGCTTGCTTTGGGTTTAATTTGCTCTTCTTTTTCTATTTCTTAAAAAAAATTTTGTTTAATGTTTTATTTATTTTTGAGACAGAGAGAGACAGAGCATGAGCAGGGGAGGGGCAGAGAGAGAGGGAGCCACAGAATCCAAAGCAGTCTCCAGGCTCTGAGCTGTCAGCACAGAGCCTGACGCAGGGCTTGAACTCACAAACCGCGAGATCATGACCTGAGCCGAAGTCAGAGGTTTAACCGACTGAGCCACCCAGGCGCCCCAAAGGAAACGGTTTTTTCTTTTTTTAAATTTTTTTAATGTTTACTCATTTTTCAAGAGACAGAGAGAGACAGAGCATGAGCATGGAAGGGGCAGAGAGAGAGGTAGACACAGAATCCGAAGCAGGATCCAGGCTCTGAGCTCTCAGCACGGAGCCCAACGCAGGACTTGAACCCACAAACTATGAGATCATGACCTGAGCCGAAGTTGGACGCTTAATCAACTGAGCCACCCAGACGCCCCTTTCTATTTCTTAAGGTAGAAGGTTATGTAGGTATTTACACAGAAGTTCCTACCTTATTAAATTTCCAGTTGAGCATCAGAATCACTTGTCAAATTTCTTATTTTTAATGATTTCCAATGTTTCACAACCATCATAGTTAAAAAGCAAATATTCACAACATTCTGCTCAAAGCTCCCTAGATGCAATTTGAATCCATTCATTCTTTTCCTCTTTCTAATGGAAAGTGCAGCTCAACACATTCATACATTTGTTTACAAACAAAATTACAGGTTAAATACAGTTGTACTTCTGTTAGTCTTTTCCACCAAATAGTCCTTACTTCTAAGTTTTACTGTTATTATTAGAACTTGTCCCAAATTTTCCACCCTTATTTCAACTAGGAAAATCAATGACTTAATGTGACTTTCGAGTACAACGTTCCCTGGTTATATTTCTTTGCATCATACTTTTTTTTTTTCCCAAGCAAAGATACCAAACACTGATCTCTACTGGGCTCAGATTTATAGCTAAACATTTTTTTTTTATAGCTAAATTTTTTGTTGTTGTTATACAGCTAAAATTTTTAAAAGCCATTTTAGTGTAAGGCCAAGTTTCCAATTCCTAGCTTTTAAATCTTTCTTTCTTTTTTAGATTTATTTTCTTTCTAATCAAACCAGTCTCTCTGTATTTTTTAAAAGTTTATTTATTATTTTTTAGTAGTCTCTACACCCAATGTGGGGGCTTGAACTCATGACCCCCGAGATCAGCCAGGTGCCCCTCTTTGTCCTTTAAACATTGGTTTTGTTTAAAATAACACACTTGTATAAGCTTCACTTGTACTATTGCATTAGCTTCTTAATTGCCCCTTTCACTATCTACTGGGTCCCCACACAATTTGTTCTCCATAGACTACAGATCCTGGTAAAACATACATTTGATTATGTCTCTCTCCTGCTTAAAAATCCCCCAGATATTTCCCACTGCCCTTAGAATTCAGTCCAAGATAGTTGGGAGACCCTACAGACACCGCACAATCTAGTTCCTGCCTGCTTTTCCAAACTCATTTCACCCCACACTCTACCCTTTCTCTGTGATCCCTCTCTTCCCTGGCCTTTCCATTACTCAAAAATGCCAGCCCTTTCACCTCAGGGTCTTCCTACAAACTTTAAAGTTTGTTTGTTTTCTCCCCCATTGATATTCTGGCTACGTTGTCAACTTAGTGTCATTTCCTCAGAAGCCTTCCTTATTTTCAAACTTGTCATTCTCCACACTCCTTCCTGGTCACAATGCACTTTTGGTACCTTCTCCCCATAGTCCAATCTACATCTCTGCAGAAGCCTCCAATAAATTAATTCTTCAACATCCAGATTCTCCATCCATCAGTCCATCCTAATACCAATTACTTATTCATTTATGTTTGTTTCACACTTGCTTTTCTTTCCCATTATTGCTCTAGTCTCCAATCCTTCCCCTTGGGTTCTAAAATTTCCTTGGGCATCAACTCTGGTCTACAAAGAAAGTGATAGTTTTTTGAGGGACACCCAACATATATAGACAGTGAAGAGCTTTGCCCCCAGTGAGGGCATAAAAGAGAGGCCATAGAACCCAGATGCTTCCAGAAACCTTCAAACAACTGGCAAAGGAAGCTGATATCAGGTCTGTAATCCTACAGAGAGTCAGAGGAAAAGAGCTCTTGAATTCATGAAATGGTAAATTTCTTTAAGGTACCAGTAAACCTATATAATAATCTCCAAGCAGATCTAGAGGAGGATTAAAATTGTCTATTTTTAAATTTCACTCTGGTTGGGGGAGGGGTGCTGGTAATATACAAAGATAAGGAACTTGAACACCATCACTGCAGGGGTCAGGCAATGCTGGTCTTAGCTAGAACAAAGTAAATGACGGATTGCTGAGATAAAGAAAAGCCTTTTACGCTTTCCCTCTCTCAGCATTATTTTAGGGGGTCAGGAAATTGACTTTAAACTTTAAATAAATTTGGCTTTTCAGGAGAATGTGCTAAATAAAGATTAATCCTTTTAGATAATGAGTACAAAAAAAAATTTTAACCCCAACATATAATTCCATTCTGTAAGATGCTCACCATCTCACCCATACACATCATGGCTTCTGGATTCAACAACTTCTCTCCTGGCATCAAAGCAGACAATTCCCAATGATATGAGTCACCTTTGGTGAGATGGCACGTGATAACCTCTTGAGCGACCCAGTTAGGGATGGCTGCTCCAAGCCCTCTACTTCACTCACTAATTCCTGCTCTTTCCCATCCTTTAGTGAACTTGTTGGGAAGCCAGCACCACAGGGAGTACTCTTGTTCTCTATTCATGTTCCCTAAGGTCTGGCTGAGTAGCCTGTAATAGGGCCTAACCTTACTATACATATGATATACATATGTATGATACATGTATGAATGATATATGTATGTATATGACTCTGATGAGACTAATAAATATCTGTGGCAAACGTCATGGGCACTCTAAAAGTCAACTGAAGTGTTGACTAGCACTAAATAACTAGATATATTTTGTTAAGATAGTATACTATCACCTAAAAGGTATGGCCTGTTGCATACTCTCTCATTAACCGGGAGTGGGTTTAATTAAGTAGGGCGCCCAAGTTAGATACCACTTAAGTCAGGTGAATTATATGTATCATTATCATTTTCATCAACTTATTCACATTAGAATTTCCCAGACAAAACGCCAAAACTCTCTTGAGTCTCTCGATGCCTGACAGCTACCTCTTTCTTCTTTTTGTCTGTCAGGGGCTATTTCTGCCCTTTCCTGAGACTTAGAAACCAAAAGGAAGTCAAGCACAGTAACTGGGAGAAGGAGATGATCAGTTAAAAAGTTTAGGACCTCCTGACATATATATTTAGCTACCTTATATCCCTTCTGAAACAAGCTTAATGTTATTTGTGATATGACCCAACTGTTAAAAGCATGGATGGGCATTTGGAACTGCTTGATTCAAGGGCTGCCTAGTGGCTCAGTTGGTTAAGCGTCTGAATTCAGCTCAGGTCATGATCTCGCATTTTGTTAGTTCTAGTCCCAAATCGGGATGTGTGCTAACAGCTCAGAGCCTGGAGCCTTCTTCAGATTCTGTGTCTTTCTCTCTCTTTCTCTGTCCCTCCCCCACTTGCACTCTGTCTCTCTCTCAAAAATAAGTAAACATTAAAAAAAAAAAAAGAATTTTATAAAACTGCTTGGTTCAAATAGGGCTCTGTTATTTATTGTGAAACCCAAGTTCAAGTTACTTAACCTCTTGGATCCTCAGATGCCTCACTAATAACACAGAAACGATAACAGTACCTATCTCATATGGCTTTGGGGAGAATTATCAGGATAATACATGGGAAGTACTTCCTACAGTGTAAGGCACAGAGTAAGCCTTCAAAAAATGTTAGCTTTTATCATTTAACATTACTATCACTAACGTGACCAAAGTATCAAAGTATCTATTTATTACATTAAAATTTAAAAAATCAAAGAAAGAATTCTTCTAATATTAATATATATTATATAATATTAGTATAATTTAATATAAAAATAATAAAGACTATCAATATAAAAATAATTTGAAAACAGTATCATGATCTATAAATATTACATGTTAGATATCATGCTGAATTACCTATATCAATGTTTTCTCTTCCCAGTGCCACAAGCGAGAGAAATAGTATTTCTCTATATAAACTCCTGGGGGGGGGGAAAGGAGTGGAGAAGATATTATTACTCATTGGTCTCTATATTCTGTACAAAATATTTATGCTAATTTAAGCATGAAATAATCAAACAAATTACTAAGCCAGTAACAGGAATCTGCTTGGAGGAACAATACATTCATTTAAGACAGACTTACCTCTGTCTTTTAAAATGAGGGCATTTATTCAGGGTCTCTAAAATCTGACTCATTGGTCCATAGACATCATTCATTTTAATGCTTTTTACCATATTTTTCAATAGTTCCTGGTTAAATGAATTATCACCTTTTTGCAATAAATGGACCATTGGATACTTTTGGGCTACAAAAGAACAAAAGAGCAAATGAAGGAAAATGTGTATAAAGGACAACATAATTAAGCAGCAACTGACAGTTATGAAAGAAGTCACAAAGCCCCCAAAACAAATTAAGGGCAATAGATAAAGGAACAGAAATCTAAGAATGAAGAAAGAAAAGAAAAGGGAAAAAAAATAAGACACATAATGATAAAAATAGGCCTAAAGCTTTCTGTGGCCTCAGACAAAAACTAAAAGGGCTGTCTTCCTTAATACAGCCCTGGAGGAAATTCTAAATCAGCAGCTTGGGATGGAAACAAATGTGTAAAAAGAAGCAGCTGGGACAAGCAATGTGCTAAAAGCAAACTCCACAAAACATAACCCCTTCAGCACATACAAAGCACCACTCAAGAAACAAAACCAAAAAAACAAAAAAACCCTTGACCTCCACGGAAGATAGCACTAAAAACATCAAACTTAACACTCACTCTCAAATAAAAGAGTACGATTTTGACCTGTAAGACAAAAAGTAGTATAGTAAAATAAACGTTATTATACATTAGTTTAGGCTTGTAAAACAAGTAGAGATCACTCTCGTATGAACAAAGTCAGCATTCTGTGACAGTACTTACTGTGGGCATTCCAGAGGATGTACAAGGGCTGTCCCGGATCCTGATGTAATTTCATATTGTCCCATAACATCTGTATTAAAACATATTTACTATCTTCAGACATACAGTGGCGAGGAATCTGTGTTGAAGAACCAACAGATACTCATTAATGATCCTTACAAATACTTTTTAGGATAAATGTGTGCAAGAGAGAAAAGAGAACAGAAAATGATTGGTTTGTATGCATTTTGTCTCTAATGCATACATTAGAAGCTAATGATCTCTAAAGTAACAGATTTAACTAAGGACTGAGATCAGTAAGAAAGGGTGCCATGAAGGTCTAATCCTGACCAGCTTATGATTGAGGGGTCCACAGAAAAAGGAATCCAGGAGCCTCATGATACATCAGTCCAAGACCCTACCCTAGATAACTCACTGAGATAACCTCTTGGTCATTCCTTCATCATGTACTGAAAATCCAAAGCACATGCACCATCACAGACATGAATACAAGTAGGTAGAAAAAGTTCCTGAATGTAGAAACTTGGCGATTTAGTGGTGATGATACATATGAAGAAGTAAAACAATTTTATAGGACAATATATCAAAAATACAAGTAAAAATATAACAACCTATCTAAATGTTAAGCAAAAACTCAGAGTAAAGGACTGAAAAGAATGGTAGCACGTGGCTGAAAATGGAATTACAGACATCCTCCTAAAAACGTGTAAGGCTCGTTTGTGAAGGAGGTAGGAGACATGAGTGGGGCCAACTCACAGACTCTTCTCATAAAAGCCATTTACAGTTTCTTCTTGAGGCTATGATGAAAACACAGCCCATTTTGTGTAAATTTTACAAGGAGTCTAAAAACATGATCTTGTCTTACTGCTAGGCTGTGAGAAGAAGAATTATCTGTAAATATGACTAAGACATTTTATTGATCTAATGGTTCCGATAATTATTTAAAACATTTAGCATAAAAATACTTTTTTGGTCATTAGGAATATGCAAATATTCCAATGGTGATGATAGCATTGCCTTTTAGATTGAATTTTCATTTTCATACCTTTGAATACTTGTTACAGTGTTCAGAAGAAAGAATCAATCCAGGTAAATTACTGGGTAAGTCAAGACGTCTAAAATACCACACCAGGTTCCAAAACACAATTGGATGATGGTCCACAAAGTCTGCCACTGTTATGGCATGATCACCTTCATTTTCCAATAAGCTTTCGAGTTCCTTCCATACCACTAAAGGACTAAGATAGGGAACAGTGATAGGATCTGGACTTGGGAGATGCCACTCTAATCCTAAAGAATCCTGTTGAATAAATAAAAAAACATAAATGGAAAATACAAGATTGGTGATACTAAATCAATTAAAAAACAAAACAGAATTCCTGTCAATAATTTCCATATAAATGGAAATATACTATAATTGTATCATGAGACTAGAAACTCTTCTTGAGAATTACAAAATTGAAGCTTGTAAGGCTATTTAGGACAAAGGGAACAAAATCATATGTAAATCATCAATGTCCAAATTTAAAAAGACACCAAAATACATACTGTAGCTCCTTGTAAAGTAGTTGGCAGGCTGCCTGTAGAAATGAGTTTCTGCCCTCCAGGGTCTTCCTTATCCAAGGGGCCATAAGTACTAACACTCCTGGCCATTGGAAATAGTGGACATTTTGACACAGCTGTTTTTGATCTATCAGCAGGGATCTGAATACTTCGGGCACATGTATTTTCCAGCAGTTTAGATTTGCTTCGGCATTGACAAAAGAAAAAAAGCACATCATTCTTTAGATTTACTTTTATTCAGAAAGACCAGCTCTTTAGTATCAGAACTGGATATGCAGCAAAGTTATCAAAGGAAAGATGTTACTTCAGCTGCATCTGGTAAACAGGATATGTGTATATATATATATATATATATACACACACATATATATGTATATATATATATACACACACATACATTTTATATATAAATAAAACAGAAATATATGATATATATATATCATATATATGTATATATATATGATATATATATAATGATATATATCATATATATATCACAAGTTCAAACCCATGAACTGGGAGATCATGACCTGAGCTGAAGTCAGATCTTAATCACCTGAGCCACCCAGGTGCCCCTTTTAAGTAGTCTGATCATGTTAAGTTTCCAGAGAACTTTAAATACTCAAAAGTTACTCACTTATTAAAAACATTTAGTGGACAGCTTTTTAAAAAATATTTATTTATTTACTTATTTTGAGAGAGAGAGAGAGCATGAGAAGGGGAGGGGCAGAGGGAGTGGGAAAGAGATAAAGAATCCCAAGCAGGCTCTGCACTAAACCTGATGTGGGGCTCAAACTCACAAACCCTGAGATCCTGACCTGAACTGAAATGAAGAGTCAGATGCTTAACTAAGCCACCCAGGCGCCCCTAGTGGACAATTCTATCACAGCAGGAGCCACAGCAGGCCCAGAGGATACAAAGCAGAGAAAATAGGCACCTCTTACTTCAGGAGTCACAAGCTAGGCACAAGCTAGTCTCAGTCAGAGAAAGGGCTGTACTTAACCTATCGTGAGAGAAGATGCGCACACAGATTTGTGGTTTTGCTGCCTAAGCACTCAGGATCAAACAGGTCACGCCAGCCTACCAGTACTCTGCAGGCACTTTCTCTTGCACATGCAGTTACCTATATGACTCAACCTGCCCAGCTATATAGATTGGTATCTGGCACGCCTCCAAAACGGAGTCGATTTCTGCATTTGTTTTCAGTGTAAATTCACTTATATTAGGCTTACTGTATAAGTGTTAGTTTGATTTTACAGTTCCTCTAGCAGCTCCAAATGTTTTCTCAGATTATTAAATATTCCAAAGTAGAAGTAAGTTAGTACTCATTTAATTCCTGAAGAGACAAGGGATAAGAGAAAGATGTTCACTGTAAACTTCAAGTGTTCTACAGAATTTTTACTTTTTTTTAAGAAGGTGCAATGCCCAACATGGGGTGGCTTGAACTCACCACCCTGAGATCAAGAGTCATGTGTTCTACTGACCGAGCCAGTCAGGTGCCCCCAGAGTTTTTACTTTCATTTTTGTAATTTTTAAAATTGTCTAAACAATTTTATGTAATTTCTACACCCAATAATGGGGCTCAAACACACAACCCCAAGATCAAGAGTCATAGGCTCCACTGACTGAGCCAGCTGGGTACCCCTAGAATTTTTACTTTTAAAACACTAGTAAACATTATCATACAAGAATTATACAGCTTAGGGGCACCTGGGTGGCTCAGTCAGTTGAGCATTTGGCTCTTGATTTTGGCTCAGGTCATGATCTCAGAGTTGGGGTATCAAGCCCCATGTTGGGCTCTGTACTTTTCCTCTCTTTCTCTCTCTCTCTGTCCCCTCTCCTCTACTCGCACTCTGTCTAAAAAAATAATAATAAAAAGAATTACACAGCTTAAACTCTGGGGATTCATAAAGCATAAACCATAACTATTTAAACATTTAGGTTTTCTTTTTTAAATGTTTATTTTTTTGTTCCCAACTGTGTTGATGGTTGTATAACTCTGTGAATAATATACTAAAAACCTTTGGTTTATATAAATGGGAGAATGTTAAGTGGGGGAACTTTAATGTGTGAATTATATACCAAGAAAGCTCTTACCACCCCCTACTCATCCCCGCCCCCAAAAAAGGAGTTGCTCTCTTTCCTCTGATGTTAAACTGGTAGAATAAAAACTTGAAACTGCTAGTGACCAAATAAATAAATAAATGTTTATTTTATTTTTGAGAGAGAGCAAGGGCGGGCAGAGAGAGAGGGACAGAAGATCTGAAGCAGACTCCTCACTGACAGCAGAGAGCCTAACTCAGGGCTTGAACCTACAAACCTTGAGATCATGATCCAAGCTGAAACCCAGAGTCAGACACTCAACCAAATGAGTCACCCAGGCACCCCAAACATTTAGGTTTTTAGAGAGTTTAATAATCTTTTAACGAGGTGTAAAATTTTAAGATTGATTACGAATCTATTATACACAGAAATTTTACCCGTTCAGCTGATTTTTCTGTCGTTTTCAGAAACGTGTAATATAGGTTGTTAAAATATAGTTCCCCATAATCATAGTTACCTATTGAGATCAAAATTCCCTTGAACAGAGATAACAGATGTGTCAAGACCAGTGGCTGATGTTGAGATACAAGACTGCCTTGTCTGACTTGAAAAGGAGGATGGAAAATGCATATTTTCTGTAGATGGGCTTGACTTCAGAAAGTACCTGCAACGTGAATCAAAGGAACTTCTTGAGAAAAGAAATATTCTGGGCAATATGATCTTTAAACATGAAGGAAAGAGAAAGCATAAATCATTACCTTCCAGGTCGTCTTAAATCTCTTATTTCAATATTCAGAAAAGGCAAGAAAAGATTGCCACAAAACGGGCATGTAGTATTGAGATTTGAATCATCTGCTGTCCAGCCAGCCATGATTTCCTCATCATGGACAAGACAATCGCAAGTTCTACACCGAGAGCAACTTGAGATAAGGACCTATGGGAGAAAACAGCATTATAAAGTGAGCCTGTTGGAGGTATTATGAATTAAAAATTATTTCAATCCATAAATCTACTGGAAAACCAAAACTCAGAAGGATTCAGAAGTTACAAACAAAAGAAAAAATAGATTACATTCAGTGTATTATATAATATACTCATCTTTCACTATTTCAGCTAAATCTATTTCAAAATTTTTACCTCAAGGGAACCTTGCACTTAAGTAAGCATTTTTACCATTATAATTAATGTTAAGCCTGCCATGGCTTTATTAATGAAAAAGTGAACCCAAACACTAATTTGCTAATACTCCAAATCAGTACATGTACTTACACATTATGAATCTGTGTGCTACTCACAGTGTGATCACCAGACAAGTGTGGGTCCACAAACTCTTAGTGGTTAGGGATAAGTAAAGAAACTAAGAAGAGGACTTAGAAACTTTCAAAGAATTGGTCATTGCTTCAATATTTAAGTTTGTGATCAACATACCGTATTTTATAAGACTATTAGCCATGGTAGACTGGAAATTAAAAACGGCAACAAAGGGCACCTGGGTGGCTCAGTTAAGTGTCTGACACTTGATTCTGGCTCAGGTTCATGAGATAGAGCCCGCACTGAGCATGGGGTCTGCTTATTCTCTCTCTCTCTCTCTCTCTCTCTCTCTCTCTCTCTCTCTTTTCCCCCCTGCCCCTCCCCACTGGCTTGTGCAAGCATGCGCACTCTCTCAAAAAAAAAAAAAAAAGTGTTGCTATAGATAAATGTAAATGCTGTGATTACAATATGGAAATTCCTGAAGCCATCAGAAACTTTGCCAATTGTAATACCAGTGCTCATCATTTATTTTCCAGCCACATGCAAATCTATTTTCCAAATTTATGCCAATTGGCTTAGAAAAGCATCAACACTCACAAATGTATTTGGAAGTAACTTTTACACAAAAATTAGGGACAGGGCACCTGGGTGGCTCAGTCGGTTAAGCGTCCAACTTCTGCTCCTGATCTCATGGTTCATGGGTTCAGGCCCCGTGCTGGCCTCTGTGCTGACAGTTCGGAGCCTGGAGCCTGCTTCGGATTCTGTGTCACCCTCTCTCTCTGCCCCTCCCCCGTTGTCTCTCTCTCTCTCTCTCTCTCTCAAAATAAACACTAAAAACATTTTTAAAACTTAGGGACAATTTTTAAAGTGTAAAAGTGTAACTTTTTCCTCGTGAGCAAATAGGACATACAAGAAGCATATTGAACAGTTATGCACGTCAAACCGACATAAAGAATGAAAAACATGATGGAAAAATGGCACACAAATGCTAAACTGCTCCATGCCCCTCCTCAACACTGCTATGCCACGTGCTTGCACAGCAAAGCTGGTTTGTAAGGGATTCAGATGTAAAATAAAAATTTAAAGGGAACAGGGGAGTTTGGGTGGCTCGGTTGAGTGTCTGACTTCGGCTCAGGTCATGATCTCGCGGTTTGTGAGTTCGAGCCCCTCATCCAGCTGTGTGCTGACAGCTCAGAGACTGGAGCCTGCTTTGGATTCTTTGTCTCCCTCTCTCTCTGCCCCTTCCGTTCTCGCATGCTCTCTCTCTCAAAAATAAATCAATGTTAAAAAAAAAAATTTTTTTAATTCAAAGGGAACATACATATAACAAGGGATAACTAGAAATACTGAAAATGAAAATGCTTTTATATGTTAATAAATGTATAGGAAGCATGGGACTTTTCTAAAAAGGTAAAGCAGTAGGACTTCAGTGTTCTGAAGAACTGGATACTTTCAGTTTATTCAGGTGCCATATACATTCTGAAATTTTCAGATGCTCTGTTTAACTTTTTAGTTACTCCACCCCAAGCCACGAATACTTAAGAAACAGGAGTTTTCTAAGTAGTATAAGTAGTACAGGAAGATGCTCTTTTGATTCAAATCGTACCTCCATTGCATAGTTCTGGAAGATATTTGTATTACTTGTGTTGCAGGAAGATGCCACTTCTGACTTCCCAGGTAGGGCAAACTTCGACAGGGATCCTGCTCATGATTAAAAAACAAAAAGCAAAACCATTACAACTAATGACAAAGGCTATGAAAATCTTTCACTTTCATAAATCCTCTGATAAAATGTCAAACTGTTTTGTTTAAAATAGTAATTTAAGAAATAAACCAAATAAATAGTGAAAAAATGCTTTTAAGGCATACATTTTTGTTTTGAGTACAAACCTAAGGACATGTGCTCTAATCCTACAGATCCCCACATGCTAGGGGTGTTCACTCACTACTCACTGAGGAAGCGCTTTGTGCATACAGGCTACAAGGCATTCCATTACCATTTCGCTGTTTCTATTTTTCCATGTTTAAAATCCAAGAATGTGGGGGCGCCTGGGTGGCTCAGTAGGTTAAGTGCCGACTTCGACTCAGGTCATGATCTTGCGGTTCGTGAGTTCGAGCCCCATGTCAGGCTCTGTGTGGACAGCTCAGAGCCAGGAGCCTGCTTCGGATTCTGTGTCTCCCTCTCTCTCTGTCCCTCCCCAGCTTGTGCTGTCTTTCTCTCTCTCTCAAAACTAATAAACATTAAAAAAATACAAGAATGTGTTCAGTTTTAAGGTCTAAAACATGTAAAATAGCTAATTTTATTTCCCATCATAAAAAGATTTACTAGCAATTCTCTGTCTTGTAAGGATCTTTTAAGATCTGGTGCAGTAATCTTGTTCTTAAACATGAGGGAAGAATTTCCAAATGTATTCTTCAGAGTAATGGATATTAGTAGGTATTAAAACAACAACAACAAAAAGAACAACAAAGGGGAGTTCTGTGGTCAAATCACTTGTTGACAGTGGCTATTATATCTTGTTAGTAAAACTGGAGGTAAGCCATACCATTTCTTTTCTTTTTTTTCTCAATAGTTACAAAATGTTATAAACACATTTTTATAAAGTAAAGGTAAAAATAAGTCATGGGATAAACTACCAGTTCACAAGAAATAAAGGAGGGAAAACGTGTTAAACACCAGTCATGGGGATGCAATCGGCATAATCCACACGAATGACCTGATTGCTTCCGTAAATAAATGACGATGAAAAAAAAATTGTTCTAGATCTGCCACCACTGGTCCTAGGTTGTGCCTCACACGTGCGTTGAGAGGGAGAGAGAGAGCTGAAGCCTCACATCAACCTTTAAGCTACTGAGAGCTGGTGGTATTGCAGTCCTTTCCTGCATGGTTCCCCATAACCCTGTGTAATTCCTCTCTGCTAAAGCTAGTTGAAAACTCCCTTCTCATACCTTCTATTAGGCTTGAGTAATGTAATTATTTATGTGGGCAGCCTACCTTTTGTATCTAATTAATCTAGAGCACAGAATAAATATTCATTGTGATAAATATGAATCAGGCTATAAGGTA
Organism: Felis catus; assembly: GCF_018350175.1. Lineage (NCBI taxonomy): Eukaryota > Metazoa > Chordata > Mammalia > Carnivora > Felidae > Felis > Felis catus. Next base: position 39,490,668 of record NC_058373.1, on the reverse strand, counting down.
ACTTTTATTTCTTAGCATAATAAATTGTTCTTGTCTATTCAAAAGAGGTGGGGGGAGCCGATTTCTTCACGAATGGATGACAAGATGGAAAAAAAGAGAGGTAATAAAGATAAAACATATCTTAGGAAAACATATGTTAACAGACATATTAACCAGATGCGACAAGTGGACCTTGTCTGGATCCCAATTTGAACAAACCACCTATAAAAAGAGCTTTATGAGATAAATATGAAAATTTAAACTAAGTGAATATTTGATATAAAATGTTATATATTATCACATTAAAAATATAATGTTATAATTATGTTTTCAAACAGCAAATGCTTCACAAAAGACACATGCTATAAGAGTTCCTAACTGGCCATGCTAACATACAGTGTTAGAAGACAACGTTCATCTGTGAAGGGAGCAGTGACTAGATGTGGGCAGGACAGGAGGGTCTGGATGTTGTTAATGTTCTGTTTCTTGATCTGAGTGCTGGTTACTTAGGGGTAACCTGAGTACTGATAATTGAGTAACCTGAAATGTATTTACATATATAAAAGTATACGCGTTACATGCATATTCATAAAATTAAAAATAAGTTTATGAAATACATGATTTTACTAAAATGTTAAAAAAATTTTTTTGAAAAGAAAACCCCTGGCCCCAAAACGCATCACTAAGGCTGAATTCCCAAAAGGGCTTTATATCTAATCAAATTGCAGTTTCAACCTCCCTTAGAGTATAGTTTTAACCAGTCAGTCAGGAATTTTCCAACCAGTGCCCAGGAGTCTGCCACATGGGCCCCTCCATCTCACAAAGGAAGATGAAGTCATCTGCATGGTAAGACTGCTTCTCCCAAGGGAAAGTGACTTTGCCTGGAAAATTCTTTTTCTTTTGCTAATAACTTTCTTGCCCCACCCTTCTATAAAAACCTTCTGTTTTGTATAATTTGGAGCTCCCTTCTACTTGCTAGATGGCATGCTGCCCAATTCATGAATCATTTAAGAAAGCCAGTTAGATCTTCAAATTTACTTGGTTGAATTCCATTTTTTTTTTAACAATATAAAACATTAAAGTCCTTATATTTTAGAGCTACATACTGAAGTACTGATGAATAAAATTATATGCTGTTTGGGATTTACTTAAAAACATTTTTTTTAATGTTTATTTACTTTTGAGACAGAGAGAGACAGAGTGCAAGCGAGAGAGGGACAGAGAGAGAGGGAGACACAGAATCTGAAACAGACTCCAGGCTCTGAACTGTCAGCACAGAACCCAATGTGGGGCTCGAACCCATGAACCATGAGATCATGACCTGAATCAAAGTCGGACACTCAACCGACTGAGCCAAGCAGGTGCCCCTGGGATTTATTTTAAGATAATCCAGTGGGGAAGGAAAAAATGTTGGGACTATAGGAGGGGGAAAGATAAAACAAGACTGGTCATTTGTTGACAATTGTTGCAACTGGGTGAAGGGTAATGGGGATTCATTGTGCTATTCTTTCTACTTCTGTGTACATTTGAAAATCCCCACAACAAAAACTTTTTAAAATAGCGAAGGTGCAAATGAAAAAAATACTATAATGCGTCCATTCCTCACATCATACATTAGGACGAATTTCAAATGTATTAAATGTCTAAATGGGGTGTCAAATCTACTTGTGTATGGCCAAGGGCTAAGAATGGTTTTTAGACTGTTGTTATAAAAAGAAAACGATGGGGGCACCTGGGTGGCTCAGTTGGTTAAGTGTCCGACTTCGGCTCAGCTCATGATCTCACAGTTCGTGGGTTCGGGCTCTGTGTCGGGCTCTGTGCTGACAGTTCAGAGACAGGAGCCTGCTTCAGATTCTGTGTCTCCCTGTCTCTCTGCCTCCCCTCCCCCCCACCCCCTCCCCCCCACCGCCACGCTCATGCTCTGTCTGTCTCTCTCTCAAAAATAAACATTAAAAAAAAATTTTTTTTAAAGAAAATGAGAAAAAAGAATATGTGACAGATGTATGTGGCCCACAAAACCTAAACTATTTAAAGCAGGCCCTTTACAGAGAAAGTCTGCTGAACTCAGAAAATGTTAGAAAGAAAACTAAACAAGTGTCAGAAGAAAACATTGGCAAACTCTGGAAGGGGAAATCTTTCCTAATACCTCAAAATCCAGAAGTAGTCAGGGAAATGCTGAGAAATTTGATGACATAAAATTAAAAACTTCTGTGTGGCAAAAATACCCACAGAAATTTAACACACTTGGAAGGAAATATCTGACAATTATATGACACAAAGGATTCCCTAATATAAAAAAAGAACTATCAAAACTTAAAAAAAAAGGGCCAAAAGTGAAACGCAGGCAAAAAATAGTCCATAGAAAAAGAAATACAAATAGTCCTTGAACACATAAAAAGTTACTCAACTTACAAGAGTAATATAAATGAAACCAAACTGGAATACAGTCCTCACCTATCAGATGGCAAAAAATCCAAAAGTGTGCCAACATATTTTGTTGACAAGGCTGTGGGGAAATAGGTATTCTTATATACTGCCAGCGGGAGTGCAAAACAGCATACCCCCGAGGAAGGCAACTTGGCAATACCACTTCAAGGGAGAATTTTTGAGTATCTTCCAAAGATACCCTGTCAAAAATATAATATGACATACATGCATCATAGCATCACTGATAATAGTCAAAGGCTGGACACCTAATGTCCGTCAACAGGGAAGTGATTAAAATGAACTATGACATATCCACAGATGATTGACTATGCAACTGTAAAAATGAATAGGGGACAATGCTATGTGATGTGATTTAAGATACATTGTTAAGTGAAAAAAACAAGGAGTGGGAAAGTAGGTTACTTTTGAGTAAGAAGCCAAGGAGGCAGTAAGAACACACACACCCCTATATTTTTAAAGCAGCAGCAATGAAGGATAAACCAAAATGAATAAAAACGGTCACTTCTAGGCACAGGGAGAAAACCAGATGAAGGGGTGGGGCTGGAAGGCACACCTCTCTAAAAGTGCCTGGGTTTCTTACTGTTTTGGAGATCTGGAGCTACGCAAATCTTTTACAAAATTAAAACAAAGGAAAAAAAGTAAAGGCACCACATATAAAATGCAGTATGACCAAGCTGCGTGGACACACCTTCTAAGGAGGCAGAACTTTCCAGGCTTGTTCTGCTGAAATCAATTCCCTTAGTCCCTGAAGTGGCACTGCTCTCTTGGGAGGAAGTGGCTCCTTCCAACTCCTGGCAAACATCTTCATCTGTTAAAGAGGTAGATTCAGAATCCTGGGCTCCCACTGAAGAAAGACTGGTACGATCAGAACTTTGATCCTGAGGACATAATTATAAGCTTAATTTCCTTCATATTTAAAGTTAATTATTTAAAATGTCACTCCTAAGGCAGAGGAAATGCCTAATTACTCAGATGATCGATTAATCAACATTACAATGTCTACAGAAAGAAAACAACCGATTTCACAAGGGCTACTAATTTGGACAAACAGCGGGCTGGAAATCATTTAGATAACATTTGGAGTTAGATCAAAGCAGATACCTGCTAGTAAGATACCCTTGGCTGACTTCGAAAATCTCTTCATTTATTGTTCCTTTTCCTCCCTGCAAATCCCAGCCCAGGATGATACCATTAGAATTGCATTCTATTAAAATTTATGTTTACATTTTATTGTTTTCCATAATAACCTAGGTTTCAAAGACATGTATTTCCAGTTTTCATTTTTGAGAACACCAAAATGTTAAGTTAAATATTCTGCTGGTTACATCAACAATACATATGAACATCTGATAGGTATGAATTTTTGTATAAAGAAAAATATTGGAGGGGGGTGCCTGGGTGGCTCAGTCAGTTAGCGTCTAACTCTTGATATCAGCTCTGGTCATGATCTTGAGGTTCACAGAATCAAGCCCCACGTTGGGCTGGGCTCTGCACTGGCAGCACAGAGCTTGCTTGGGAATCTCTCTCTTCCTTTCTCTCTCTGCCCTTCCACAGCTTGCTCTTGCTCTCACAATAAGTAAATAAACTTAAAAGAAATTTAAATATCTGTAATTCTACTGCCCAGATAATACAATTTACATTTTTTTTAGTCATGGTGTGTGTGTGTGTGTATGTGTTGAGTCGTTCTTTCTTAGGATTATTTGAACATTTTTATTGGCTTTTTTTGGCATTGTGTTTTTAAAGTGGGCGCTCTAGGAATTTTTCGCATTGTGGGCATTTTTCGCATTGTGTTTTTAAAGTGGGCGCTCTAGCGGGGCGCCTGGGTGGCGCAGTCGGTTAAGCGTCCGACTTCAGCCAGGTCACGATCTCACGGTCCGTGAGTTCGAGCCCCACGTCAGGCTCTGGGCTGATGGCTCAGAGCCTGGAGCCTGTTTCCGATTCTGTGTCTCCCTCTCTCTCTCTGCCCCTCCCCTGTTCATGCTCTGTCTCTCTCTGTCCCAAAAATAAATAAACGTTGAAAAAAAAAAATTAAAAAAAAAAAAATAAAGTGGGCGCTCTAGGAATTAGAATATACACACCTAATCATTTACAGCCTACTTCAGGTTCATATCATACCACTTCATATATAATAACTAATGAATGTCAGCAGAGTGAATCCCTTCACCACTGTAAAACATGTACCTATGTTGCATATTCCGTAACGTGTCATAAGTTTTAGGTTGGAGAATTATAAGCATTTTAAGGAATTTAAGAGACAAAAAAGTATATTTTTTTATATTATACAACTATTTACCATGTATTTTGTTCTTCCTTCATTTCTGCAGATACAGTTTTGCTTGTGGTATTATTTTCTTCAGCCTGAAGAACTTCCTTTAGCAAATTTTAACAGCAGGACTGCTGGCCATGAATTCTTTTCCTTTATCTGAAAATGTGTTTATTTCGCCTTTACCCCTGAAGAGTATTTTCACTGGATAAAGAATTCTGGTTGACAGGTCTTTTGGCACATTCATGGTGTGGTTCCAGTGTGTTCTTTCCTCCACGGATTGTGATAAAAAATATATGGTCATTCAAATCCTCATTCCTCTGTAGGTAATGTGTCATTTGTCTTTAACAGTTTTCAGGATATTTTCTATTAATTCCCCCCACCCCCAGCAGTCATTTTATTAGTAGATGGATATCTTTGCTTTTTAGCAGTTTTGCTTACGTGTGTATAGATGTGGTTTCGAGTTTATCCTATCTAATAGTTTACTGAGCCTCTTACACCTGTAAATCTAAATCTTTTACCAAGTTTGGGAAGTTTGAGCCATTATTTATTTATTTCTTCAGATATCTTTTCTACCACAATCCTTTTCTCTAGTATTTCTGGAACTCCAATTATATGTTGTATCTTTTGATATTGTCCCACAAGTCTCTGAGGCTCTTTCCTCTACCCTCTCCATTCTGCTGAGCCCATCCAATGAGTTTATTTCAGATTTTTTTTTCTTTTAGTTATACACTGTGTTTTTCAAAAATAGTTTCTATTTCTTGCTGAGAATTCCTTTTCATTTATCCAAATGTGTTTTTCTTTAACCTCAGGAAACCTGGTTATAATACCTACTTTAGAGTTTCAGTTGGATAATTTCAACATCTGGGTCATCTCAGGGTTGTCTTTCCCTTGAGAACTGGGTCACATTTTCCTGGTTCTTTACCTATCAAGCAATTCTGGATTTTATTTTGGACACCATGAATGTTATGTTTTGGAGTCTGGGTACTGTTATAATCTCTTGGAGAACACATGCTTTTGCTACAGCAGGCTGGCAATAAAGTTATGTTCTGATTATAATTTGTGTTTCAATTTTTATAGGCAGTGACTTAATTCTTAGTTTAGTCCTCTAAGCTTCGTCTCTGCTGGTTTGCATTCATCCCATGCACGTGTCGCTCAAGGGACTCTTGTTTGGGGCATTCACAGAATCTGGGAATCCCCTTCTCTCAGATTCCCCTCAAACTCTCCAGCTCACAGTTGCCCCCCTTCTCTGGTTCCTCTGCCCAGGAACTGTGGGGTTTCTCTTGAAGTCTCAGCTGCCAGGGCTGTCATGCCACACAGTGACTGGACCTGCTCTTGGGGTGAAGATGCAGGAGAAAAGCAAATGGGGAATTCACCTCTGTCTGGGTCCCTCCCCACAACCTGCCTGCTTTTTCAGAATTCTTAGTTGTTTTTTTGTGTTTTGTCTGGAGATTTTAGTTACATTCAGGGGGAGGGATGGGCTTTGGTGGCCTTAAATTACTACAGTGGAACTGGGACTCTCACCCTAATTTTTAGAGACGATATTTGCTGGGTGTAGGAAAACAGGGTGACGGTTTTCTCTCAGCGCTCTAGAGGGGTCTTTCCAGGACCTCCGGACATCAAAGTTTCTGTTCAGAAGACAAGTGTCAGTTTCTTACTGTTGTTCCATTTGAAGGTAAGACAGCTCTTGTCCCTGGCTCCTTCTATGATTTCCTCTTTGTATTCCATTCCCATCTGTTTTAACAGGAGATGCCTAAGTATGGTTTTCTTTGCATTTATTCTGCTTGACATTTGTAGATCTTCTAAATATGTGAGTTGCCATCTTTAGTCACTTCGGGAAAATCTTTGGCAATTCGCTTTTTAAATGTTCCTTCCATCTCATTCTTTCCTCTTTTGGAACTCAGTTACATCAGTGTTAGGCATTGTCACTAAATCCCACCTCTGTTTTTGTATTTTCCATTTGTTTTCCCGTCTGTGCTTCAGAGTGGATATTTTTTACTGAGTTTCCATCTAGTTTACTACTTTCTTTTTCTGTGTTTTGTCTGCTGTTAAGTCCAACTACTGAACTACTGCATTCTTACTTTCAAATCTTGTTCAGTTCTAGAATTTATACTTGATTCTTTTTAATGGATAATTATCCAGTGAAACTTTCTACCTTTGCAGCTGTTTTTCACCTTTTCCTCAATTTTCTTGAACATACTAAAAGTATTTCAAAAGTCTCCTGCTAAGTTAACTATTTGGACCACCTGAAGGTCTCTTCCCACTCCCTGTTTTTCTTTTTTTAGTTATGGTCCCATCTCTTGGTATAGCTATTTTTCATTAAATGATAGAATATAAAAAATTATATGTAAAAAATTATGAGGACTCTAATGATATTCTTTTCCTCTGGAAAGGGCACACTCTTTCATGTGTTAGATAAAGGCTGATTATCTTCATCTAATCACAGGCTGAGCTGAGGCAAGCCCGGGGTGCAGTTCTGGTCAGGTGTAGTCCACCTCTGGTTTGCCAACAGCATGGCTCTGTAGGACTTCTGACCAAGGGCTCTGTGTGCTTATCGAAGCTCCCTGCCTCCACTCCCGCCCCCTAAGACCTTAGGAACTCTTTGCAACTGTATTCCCAACACCGTGAAACTGCTGAAAACTCTGTTTTGTCAGAGACTTTCGGCTTACCTTTTTAGCCTCCTGTCTCATGCACTATCAGTATTTGGAACATATCTTGAAGGAAAAAAATTGGTGTTATTTGAGGACCCTCAAGCCTCTAGTTTTGTCTTTCCAGTTTTACAAGATCCCCAAAGCTCTGTGGCCCCTCACCTCTCCTCAGCCCTCTGATAAGGGATTTGCAACTCCCAGTTCTGAGCTCAGATTCAACAAATGCCCTCAGGGGAAATGTAGCTGTAGCCTGTCTCCTTTCTGCTATTCTCTTCTTGCTAGAATCTTGCCCCAGTACTTTCTAGTTGCTTTAGCAAATGTCTGATGACTTTAAACAGATACTTTATATTTCCTTTAGCTTTTTGCTCTCCAGAGATATGTAGTGGGTCCGTCACAAGCTACTGCATCCTAACTAGGAGGAAAAATCCTATGTCGGCTGATCATTTTGAAGGCATGCTAGACACTACCTGAAAAAAAAAAAATCCCCATTTTGAAGGAAATAATGAAGTTCAGTAGGCATTTTCATGTAACACTAATTTTGACTCCAGCTACAATCATTTTCGTTCAAAAGTGAACTAAAAACATAACCCTTGGTTAGTGAATTTTCTTTCGAAGTTATTATTCAAGTTCAGGTTCTGATATTTACAAACCTTATGCATCCCAAGATTCCTTTTTGGTCAAGTTGTGTTTAAGGAGAATGGTAAAAACGGACGTCTTTGCAAGGAAGGGGCTTTTGGTGGTGGAGGAGGGTAAAAGGGAAAGTAGAAAACACAAACAGAACTTACCTTAGATGAGGTGGTATACATGGTGAATCTTGAATACCATTTGCTGGCTTTCTCTGCAACTCCTTTCCCAGCAGTAAACATACTGTTCCTCAGAACGTCTAGTTTAGGTACTAGCAGTGTATCTAAATTAAATGAAGGTGACGAATGGGTTAATGCGTCTTGAGAGTCTTCCCTAAATGGGCAAGTAGGTGAGAAGGCCGGAGAAGACCAGAGTCTGTCCCTTGGTCTCTCCTCAGTTTTCGTGTAACTTTTAGATTTGGTAAGTCTCATCGGCCTAGGAGAATGAGGAGGCAAGCTGGATCTTCTGCACGCCTTGACCAGTGTTGGACTTTTCTTACCAGTTGATTTATCATCACATGCCCGTTGTAAATCAATGCTTGGCGTGCGGCTCGTCAACGGACTGCTCATGTTATTCATATACATCACAATTTCTTCAGCCAAATCACGCCTGGCGGATGGTGTTGAAACGCTTTTGTTGTCATCGTCATCCTCCTCCTCCTCCCCTTTTTGCTGCTGTTCAGTCTCAGCAACCAAAAGGGAGAGGGGATCAAACCCCGTGGCGACATCCGTTTTTTCAGAGGGTTTTACTGAAAAGCTGCTGCTGAGACGCTGAATCCTCTTGGGGTTTTGTGAAGCAACATATCCCACTTTTGACCCATCTGTTTCGCTGTCTAAGTCCTCCAAATCAAAAATAACGGGAGAATCCACTTTATCTGCCAAACAATCGGAACCATCGAAAGGTGTATCGTCATCACTAGATTCCTTTTCTAGACTGTCTCTTTTTGATCTCAAAGGTGGCTTTCCAATATCAAGACTAGTTGGTCTTGTGCTTTTTGAGATCACATTTGAAAGTATTTTTGCGTCAGCTCCTAGTTTTTCGGCCATGTCTCCAGGATTTGCTTCCTGGTTGACTCTGCTGAGCACAAGTCCCACCAGTACTCCTCCGCTAAGACTGCGCTCTCTGCTTCCCCAGGAGAGTCGCTGCTGCAAATCAGCTTCGTTGTCACTTTTATGTCTTTTCCTGAAGCATCTACTTTGACTCTTTCCTGTTTCATTTGGACCCTCAAAGGATGACATTAAGAGCAGCTCAGATGTGCTTTCTGAAAAACAAGTCAAGTGTTTTTAGCCATGAAAAATGTCATGTGCAAATGTAAGGTGGATTACATTTTGAAAATACTAAGTAATGAAAGTGATAATAGCAAGTACTCACTGAATTATTTCCTCTGAGTACCGTCTTATTTGACAGACACCATAACTAGGCACTTTCCTCGCATTATCTACTACAATCATTCCAACATCCTTACGGGTTGAGAAGAAACTGACACTCAGAGAGATTAATTATCTAGCCCAAAGTTACCCAGCCCTTAAGTGAAAGAAGTGGGATTCAAGTCCAGACATGACTGACTATGAAAGGTATGCTCTGAGACATTTACATGTACTCCTTGTTAAAATTATTTTTATTTAAATAAAAAAAAATTTTTTTAACATTTATATTTGAGAGAAAGAGACAGAGCATGAGCAGGAGAGGGGCAGAGAGAGGGGGAGACACAGAATCTGAAGCAGGCTCCAGGCTCTGAGCTGTCAGCACAGAGCCCGATGTGGGGCTCAAATTCACGAGTGGTGAGATCATGAACTGAGCCGAAGTTGGATGCCCAATTGACCGAGCCACCCAGGCACCCCTAAATTTTTTTTAACGTTTATTCATATTTGAGAGACAGAGATAGAGTGTGAGTGAGGGAGGAGCAGAGAGAGAGGGAGACAAAGAATCTGAAGCAGGCACCAGGCTCTGAGCTGTCAGCACAAAGCCTGACGTGGGGCCTGAACTCACAAACTATGAGATCATGACCTGAGCCCAAGGCCGATGCTCAACTGATTGAGCCACCCAGGCACCCCAGCGTGTACTGCTTTTTAAAACTGATAAATTAAGATTAATATTTACCTTTCTTGGAGTGGGAGATACAGGCTTTCTACTATGGAAGAAATAAGTCATGGGAATAAAAGGCACAGCATAGGGAATACGTCCAGTGACAGTGTAATAGTGTCGTATGGTGATACACGGTAGCTCCACTGTGGGGAGCACACCATACGTCTAGAGATGCTAAATCACTATGTTGTACACCTGAAACTATTGTAACATTGTGCGTACTCAAAAAAAAATTTTAAATGTACCTTTCTTATATTTAATAATAAATTTATATTAATTCTACTAAGTTGATTAAGCAACAGTTACGCAATCGTGGTTGTACTAGATGACCTTGAGATTCTAAGACTTCTGCCTGTAAAAATGAAAAACAAAACAAAAAATGCTAAACCAAACCAAATAAAAGGCAGCTATGTTAGTTTTACCCCATATGTAAAAATTATTTTAAAAAGCTCTAAATCCTAGGACTATAGATATGGCTAAATAATTTTACCTTTGTTTTACATATGGTTTGCAAGTTTGTAACAGTCAAATGTGAATGGCTACTTTCTACTCAGAAACACTTTTCACTGCTTTTTGCCAAATTACTTAGATACCAAGGCTGAAAGCAGACATTTAGATTTCTGATCACCTTAACTGTTCTAATTATGTGGGAGTCTTCTCTAAAGCATTAGCCTAGGTATGGTATTGTTAACTATTCTTTTTATATGTTTATCCAACAGAATTAGTGTGCTATCACCAGGCAATTATTAAAAATGTGCCTTTTTCTTGCCATGTGATGTATTCATTTAACAGGATAGGAGATAAAAGTAATAATATAACAAGTAATAATATAATAAGCATATATCATTAACAAGGAAAATAGCACAACAGAAAGGTAAAATTTATTCTTTGCTTCTATATCACCTTATGATTAAGGACATAAAAAATAAAAAATATGCTTTCTTTTAATATTCTGAGAAATCTCCTGCTTGACAGATTATATATTATCAAAGACCTGGAGGAATTTTTTTTTAATGTTTATTTATTATTGAGAGACACAGAGAGTGCACGAGCAGGGGAGGGGCAGAGAGAGAGGGAGATACAGAATCTGAACCAGGCTCCAGGCTCTGAGCTGTCAGCACAGAGCCCGACGCGGGGCTCGAACTCACAAACCGCAAGATCGTGACCTTAGTTGGACGCCTAACCGACTGAGCCACCCAGGCACCCCGACCTGAAGGAATTTTACAACCCAAAGACAGTACTCTGGGATTGCATTTAAATAGCTGTGTAAGGGTTCCCTTGCAAAGTCAGAACCATGCTACAGCCTGAAGGCAAATAAAGCTGGTTATCAAATTATACCAGGGGAGGGCAAACTATGCTTCTGAGCCAAATCTGGCCTGTTGACTGTTTTTGTACAGGCACCCCTGGTTTTTTCATTTTTCTTAAGTTTATTTATTTTTAAGAGAGAGAGAGAGAGAGAGAGAGAGAGAGAACACATGGGGGAAGGGCAGAGAGAGAGGGAAAGAGGTAATCCCAAGCAGGATCCAAGCTCAGCGTAGAGCCTGGCGGGGAACTCAATCCCATCTCCGTGAGATCATGACCTGAGTCGATATCAAGAGTAGAATGCTTAACAAACTCAGTCACGCAGGCACCCCTGGTTTTTAGATTTTTAAAAGGTTGTAAAAATCACACACCCACAAAGAAGATTAGGTGACAGAACTGTGTGTGACCTGCAAGGCCTAAAATACTACCTGGCTACTTACAGTTAAATTAGTCCAATCCTTGGTTCATATAAATGCTAAGGTCCACCAGACTATGCTGGATGCTTCATGCCTCTGACACAGAGCCACAAACTACGTAACTTCCTTGGACCAGGCAGTTCTGTGACATAATTCTGGCCAGTAATGTTAAAGCAGCAGTTTTTGAGGGTTTCTGGAAAAGTTTTTGCTTTCCTGATAAAAGGAGATAGATGTGGCTGGTGGTCCTATCATAGGCTTTTAAAACCTGACTTGTTCAGCAAAGACAGAAGTCAGACGATGAGTCAGCTGCTGATTACTTTGACAAAATGTCAGGATCAAAGGATGGTTTACAATCATATTAAAACAGCAAGGTCATAAAAGCAGATCTTAGGAAAAAGGCAAGCATGAATAGATAGTAATGGAAGAACTACAGAGCAAAGACTACCAAAGGCAAGGTATTAAGAGTTATAATTAGATAATGACTAGGAGGGACTAAATGGTGGTGAGGCAATTCCACAACGCCAATGAAACAAATGTTAACATTTTAGTTTTAACAATTATCTAATGAAGAAATGCAAAGTAAGATGGCTATAGATCATTTAACATTTTTTTTGATAGCTAGAGCAGGGGGCGCTGCAAACTTTTTCTGCTGAGAGATAGTACATGTTTTGTTTTTTTAAAAATTTTTTTAACAACTATTTATTATTGAGAGACAGAGACAGAGCACAAGCAGGGGAGGGGCAGACAGGGGCAGGGAGACACAGAATCTGAAGTAGGCTCGAGGCTCCAAGCTGTCAGCACTGAGCCCAATGCAGGGCTCGAACTCACGGACTGTGAGATCATGACCTGAGCTGAAGTGGGACGCTTAACCGACTGAGCCACCCAGGCGCCCCTCCCCCAAAAATGATTTGATGAAAATTTGTGAGACCAAATATTATCCCAAATCCTAAACACTCTTTTCCATTAATTAGGTGAGAACTTATGTGACCTGTCAACAGTCAGAATATGCCTTAGTCTTCTCATCTATAAAAGAGTGCTTATATCCTCTCTCCTTAATCTAAGCATTGTTCTATTAACAAATACAAAATAATATGTAAAAAGTACTCTGAAAAGAAAAAAAATATTAGGTATTATTATCTAAACTATCTGGAAGACTATCCTCTTGCTTCTGAGAAAACAGGGACAATAATGAAGATTAAAGAACTATAGGCTTCAGGGGCTCCTGGATGGCTCAATTAAGTGTCCAACTCCCAATTTCGGTTCAGGTCATGATCTCATGGTTTGTGGGATCAAGCCTCATGTCAGGCTCTGCACTGACAGCTTGGAGTCTGCTTGGGATCCTCTCTCTCCCTTTCTGCCCCTTTCCCGCTCGTGCTCACTCTCTCACTCTCAACATAAATAAATAAACTTAAAACAACAACAACAACAAAAAGAACTATATGCTTCATCTAAAAACTGGTAAGTGTAAGGTACCCTCAGATGGATCATCTCACTTGCTCCCACTTCCCCCTTCCAGAAAGTCCATCATTCGAAACTCAAAAGATGTGTACTGTTCAACTTACCAGAGCCTTCTTCTGATATTTTATCAGCACCATTGTTACTGGTGCCACTGGGGCGAACTATACTGGAAGAACTTTGATAATTAAGCTCAGGAAGACAATCAGCACTTCCTTTTGCACTCTCGCTCTCTGACACTGTAAAGATTAAAGTGAAATCATTAAGATACAAGCTATGTACTTCATAGAAGGCATAAAGAGAAGAAGCTTTCAGTTCTAAATATTTCTATCTTAAAAAAATTTTTTTTAAAAATATTTATTTATTTTTGAGAGAGACAGAGACAGAGCATGAGTGGGGAAGGAGCAGAGAGAGGGAGACACAGAATCTGAAACAGGTTGCAGGCTCTGAGCTGTCAGCACAGAGCCCGACGCGGGGCTCGAACTCACGAACTGTGAGATCATGACATGAGCCAAAGTCAGACGCCCGACCGACTAAGCCACCCAGGCACCCCCTAAATATTTCTATCTTAAAATAGGTGATTAGAAAATACCAAACACCTCTACATCTATTTGTCAATCACAAGTAAATGATTCCAGTTATTTGAGGCCTCAAGACGTGTATCAAATTACTAAGTACTGGTCACGTGTGAGGTCCACACATTTTGTATTTCTTTTTGGTTGTGAAACACTGCTTTTGATGGAGGTGGGCAAAGGGGAAAAATAGAAGTCACAGACCATTACCAAAGCATTACATAAAAATATTGTTAAACCTTAGAAAAGAGCCACTGTTTGAAGAAATATATATATTTGTACTACGAGAAGAGAATTTGATTGGAGAGTGTTGTGCCACTGAGACGAGACACTTTACACATAAAGTATTTGTGTGTTGGAACATTAGGTGGTGAAGAGAGCCTGTAATGTGAGGAAAGAGGAGTTATAATGGGAACTTGGAAAATAAAATTAGTACTTTTATACTTGAAGCCACTTGTGTTTTCCGTTAATGGACGTGCACAAATTTATACAATATCAACTTAAATAATACCTACGGGAACTAGAATCACTCCCTTTCTTATCTTTTTCTTCTTGAATTTCTTCAGTAGATATATCCCCTCTTCTAACTTCATCCTTAGATAATGAATTATACCCAAGATCAGACTGGCCACCTAGGAAAAAGAGAAAAAAAAAAACAAAAACCCTCTGCTGTTTATCATAAGCTTCTTTACTGAGAACAACTGGATTTAGGAGCAACACACTAGTGTTTAGACTTACTGATGAGAAATTTTCTGGATAACTTACAATTGAAAGCATTATTTTGTCAGCCCCCCTCCTCCATCTCTACTAATGCAAGAAAGGGATGATCACAAAGTAACATTTCTGGCTCCACACTGCAGTCAAAAGAGACTATGTACATTCACACTACTGTCGGGGATCCTAAAGGTACAGACTATCCAGATGTTCTTTAAGCCCATGACCTTTCCAGGTTGAAGTCTAAGTTCCAGCTAAGCAATGGAGAAGAAAAATCTGCAGGGAGTTCCTGACAGAACATTCACACGCAGATCACTGAAGCCAAACGTATAAATGATTCTACCCAAAAATCATTTAGGTTTGGGTTTATTTAAATTTATTGATAGGTAATTATTTTTCTGCAAGTCCAACGGAATAATTAGTGAATTGCACTTGAGTACAGATACATGGGAATGAGAAAAAAATGTGTCACTGTTAAGAAAAGCAAACCCTGCACTGACAGAACTTCTAATACATTGCTGTTCAAGAAGTCCTCTGTAATTTTCAGCAAATTGTTTTCACTAGATTAGCATCAAAATACAAGGTTTTAAATCCTACTTCTCCATCTTAGGAGACACGATTTTAAGCAAACCACTCAACCTTTTGGTTTGGATTTCAAGTCTCCAGATTTATAACACACAAAGCAGTTATGACTATATGAGTGAGGCTATATATTGAACAGTTTTATAAACCTATAAAGAACTGTGTAAAGAAACTGTATTAAGTATCACTAGGTATTTACTTTAAAATTATAATTTTGAGGGTTTTTTTTTTTTCTAATCAAACTTTTGGCTCCATTTCCACAGAAAATACAAATTTAAAAATATGAAGATGATCATGATGGAAATTCATACTTTTGTTAGATTTTGCAATGCTTTAAAATAAACTTTTCAAAAGCAACACTTAAAAACAAAACATAGAGGGGCCTCTGGTCGGCTCAGTCAGAAGAAGGTGCGACTCTTGACCTTAGGGTTGTGAGTTCGAGCCCCACGTGGGGTGTAGAAATTACTGAAATAAAAATAAAACTAAAAAATAAAATTGATTTCTTCATTTTTAAGAGAGAACGCCTGAAGATGACTACTATAACCCGGATTAATTCATATCGCATGATCAAAATATAAAACCAGCCAAGTAAGAACAACTATGAAAATTACACTGCAACACAATTTGCTTACATTCATTACTCTTAAAAGTAGGCATAAAAGGAGACAGACCAAAATAATGTTACCATATGTAGAGAAAGAAGCCTTCATATTTTGTTATTAATGCTCAGATTTTTAATTTAAAATTTCTGTCTGTTAGGAGGTGGCTCTTACACTATGCACAAAAGTCATGTATCTTTTTTAAATGTACTAATGAAAAGAACAGAATTATTCAACAAATTTCAGTGTGTCAGTTTTAATTCTTAGAGGAAGATTATGTACAAATCTGGTATTTTAAGGAAATTAATGGCATCTTCAGTGCTAGAAGACTACAAGCTTTATATATATTTGAAAAGTTTTTTATAATGCCTTTTTATTTTACTATAGTAGAAGACTCACAAGAAGCTGGCAAAATAATACAGTACAGAGAGTTCCTGTGTACTGTTTACCCATCTTCTCTCAATGATACTATCTGACATGAAATATAATACACTGTTAAAACCAGGAAGTTGATGTTGATATGTACTATTAACTCAGATCAGGACTATAAAGTTTCTCTTTAAAAAAACCTCTAATAACATTTTCACAATTACAAGGAAGAATTTATCCTTAAAAAATTACATGATAAAGATATCTGTGTGCTATCCAGAGTTAATTGGATTATCATCGGCTAAATACTTGAATAAACTCTCACACTTTTATTTCTATTCAAATAAAGAATGAATAAAACAGCATGTAATTATTAAACACAGTATCAAACCAAATGCCTATCATATAAAATTAAAAAGTGACAGTTAACTTAAATACATCATTGAAAATTAAAATCTAAAAAAGACAGACGAGCAAATCTAGTTTGTAAAATGTACTGTAATAAATGTATACATAAGCACACACAAACCTGTACTAGATCTATCATCAGTAGCATATACTTTGATTAAACCCGTATTAAAAGGTGCCTGCTCCACAGTTTGTGTCCCATGACCACTATCCATGCTGCCATGACTAATAGCATCCAGGTCACTGCCATCTGCTTAAGAACACAATGTGACAGCATTTTACTACTCAGGGAGATACCAAAAATACACATTAGTTGTTGCTCAAGCTAATAATCCACTAATACTGAACACGAAATGTGCCACATAATTAGCAAAATACAACTATACCAACTATAACTATTGTGATTTATTACTGAACACTACAGCAAGATCACCAGAGCTTCATAATTTAATAGTTCCAGGAAAAAAGTGAAATTTGGTGTTTTTCAAAGGGGAATATACTCTAATATTAGAATTTGCTTAATGGCAATAAAAACTAGAAAACATTAAATATTTTGAAACTATGTAAAATTTCTAAAGAAATGTAAAGTGTAACTAGTCAATGATTTTTTTTTTAAAGTAAAACATATACATCCTTTAAGAACCTTTAATTACCTGAGAGAGTTGTTTGTGATAAGTGTGCGTGTTTCTTTAAAGCTCTTTTGAACTGTGCTACTCCTAAAACAACGTTTCTTACTTTTGTCCAAAGAAAATAGCCACTACGACTTCTTGAGGGCCAAGTACTTTCCAGAACAGCCTATGCATTCAACAAAATAAAATAATTAGTAAAATAATATTGATAAGTGAGTGTACATTGGCTTTATAGTTAAGCTAAAGAAGATCTAAACAGATTATATAACACAAAATAGAATAAAAAATCTTATCTGGTTTACAAAATATACTTTAGTGCTCCAAAATTAATGCCAAACAAGGCCTGAATCAATGATTTCTGCCAATAAATTAAGGTTGTATAATCACAAAAGTTATACTTTCTCTCCACTAAATCAAAGTAATTACCTTATTATAATAACCATAAGTAATGGCATTGGGGTCAATACCAGCTTTCTGCATTTCGAAAAGCACTCGAACTGCAAGCACGGGCTGATCATACTGTCCACAGAGCTGCATGAGAATGCGGTAGCACACCTGAAACACAAAACGCAGAGTGTACAGAAACAAAGTACGCATGAACATAAATCCAAAATAAAGTAATGCTTTTTATTTCATTTCTTACAGTTGCTATTGTTTTTCCCGTTTTTAAGTTTTTAAAATAATGCGTTAAAAAACATGTTTAAAATACATTTATTACTTTTTTTAAGTTTATTTATTTATTTTGAGAGACAGAGAAAGAGAGAATCCCAGGTAGGCTCTGCACTGTCAGCACAGAACCTGCTACAGGACCCGGACTCACCAACCGTGAGATCACGGCCTGAGCTGCAGTTGGATGGTTAACCAACTGAGCCACTCAGGTGCCCCTAAAATGCATTTGAAAAAAACTGTTACCTCATCAGGGGGATCCATCTTCTTTGACTGCATTTTTTTAAGCACATCATATGCTGTTTTCAGGGCCCTGACTTTTGAATGACATACTTTGACATAAGCTGGCAGACAAATAAACCATAGTCCGTAACAGTGACGCAATAGACACCTAGACCACATTTGGGGAATGGAAGAATACTTCTTGGCAATTTTATGGGCTGATTTAATTTCCTAGAAAAACAATGCAAGGATCTCATTAATAAATATACACATTTAAGTATTCTTATTTATTAACTGAATGCTGAATAAGGGCAGGTCATATGCTTTTATAATATTTCGCTCACAAAATCTGTCTGTAATTACTATATAGTCAAGCCTCTGCTTGAATGTGTATTATAAGATGTGTAAAATAAAATTCTAAGATAGGAAAATTAGTTAATGTTTTGAAGTCACATTACTATGAATTCAGGACGCCTTGCGGAGCATGATAACCTACTCATATATACGGGGCAGTAAAATATATTAAGAAAGAGTATCACATTAATTTTGTTCTAATACTTGAATATATGAAAAGCGCAAAATTGTCAAAGTACCTGTTTTGTTCTTCTGAACATGGGAGAAGGGCTACTAGGACTACTTGATTTTGAAGGCAATTTGTTCTTTCGTGTTTGTAGAAATCCTTCAGGTCTCTCAAATAAATTGTTTCTAAGAACTGGAAATCCATTATAGCTGTTTTTGAAAAGAAAAAAAAATCTCAAGCACACATAGATGATCATACTGGTTACAATCTAAAAAATATTCTGACCAATATTTCAACTATTTTTCTCCATCAGACAATGATATATACTTAACAAATATTCACGCTAATGTTGCCTTATAATAGTCAAACACAAACTCAAGTATATATTTTAGAGCTAAAAAAGCAAAATATATTTAAATTTTGTTGAACTTGACATCAAACCCTAAAGTAAATCAAGCAAGCTTTGTAAGTTAGTATTCATGTAGATACACAGCAAACATATCAGATAATATGATGGTAAAAGGTCCACCAAATCAATACGCTCTCAGACAGGACAGTCATTAAAATCACTGCTTTAGATTAAAATATTATTGTTGAACTGTCCCCTTAAAAAGATACAAATAACGTATTAGTGCTCCAGGACAAACATATTATTATGAATTGGTTTATCACGTTAGTTAAGTAGGCTTAGGCCCTCATTTATGAGAAAGAAAACTGAAGAGGTTGGAGAAGAAGAAAAGATTAGAATGAGTGGCTCTATGAGGAGGTGGGCCTAATGTGGGTGCTAGAGCAAAGTATTTTGGGAATTTAAAAGGTAGCAGCAGCTAGGAAAAAGACATGCTTTTGAAAAGAATAGAAGAAGCCCCTGAGCATCACAATGAACCTACTTTAAAATCTTCCTAAGGGCATACAAATAGTTTCAATTAACTGAGAAAACCAGTAATAATAAAAGATAGTAAACTATATCTATTATACATTACTATAGGCAAATTCAGTAAAATGAAAAAATATTGATAAATATTGAATGTTAAGTAGGAATAAAATAGCAAAGAAGTTCAGGAAAACTATGCCCCTTAAAAAATTCATTGTATGTACATGTGTGATAATGAGACCATTCTGTGTGTCTTATGGAAACTTGCTTACTACCTTATCATTTTACACAGACAATGTAAGAATATGAGTCGCCTCTCACTAAGAGGACCCACTGTACTCGTTAAAGACATTTAAGTTGTTTTTCCAATGATTGGTATGATTACACCAGAATTACATTGTTAGTCTCAATTCAAAGAGTGACTTAGATTCTTTAAAAAATAGAAACTTTCCAAGCTAAGCAATTTTTTATTAAAGTAAATCTAAAAGTTAAATTTTGAAAAAGTTAAAAGCAAATCATAAAAAAACAAAACTTTATTAGTGAAATATGTCTCCCCACAAAAGTCTTAGAAGTATAATGTACCAAAGGGATCAAAGAAATGAGATCTTGTTTAGAAAGAAAAAAAAAAGTGAGAAAGAAATTAGGAGAGAGATTTTGAACACCTTTGACAAAAGGCAGAATTTTAAAAAGTGACCTGAGCAACATCATCAATAGACAAAAAGTAAGGGCAGGAGCCAAGTGGCCTATGAATTAACTGACATTCACAAACACCTGTTGCACCACTTTTTTTTGTCTGTAAAAGGAAGAATTTAATCCGAGTTACAAATAAGGATGTTCTGAAAAATCCTTTTTCAATGAAAATAAACTATGACCTAATGAGTGACAGATGTGAAATGGCTTTAAAGTAAGAAAATATTATTGGAGAAAGAAATCATTTATTATCTAAAACGAAATATCAGGGGCGCCTGGGTGGCTCAGTCGGTTAAGCGTCCGACTTCGGCTCAGGTCATGATCTCACGGTCTGTGAGTTCGAGCCCCGCGTCAGGCTCTGTGCTGCAGCTCGGAGCCTGGAGCCTGTTTCAGATTCTGTGTCTCCCTCTCTCTGACCCTCCCCCGTTCATGCTCTGTATCGCTCTGTCTCAAAAATAAATAAACATTAAAAAAAAAATTAAAAAAAAAATAAAACGAAATATCAGTTTACGGGCACCTGGATGTTTCAATTGGTTAAGTGACTGACACTTAATTTCAGCTCAGGTCATGTTCTCACCGTTCCTGAGATTGAGCCCCAAGATGGGCTCTGCACTGGCAGCTCAGAGCCTGCTTGGGATTCTCTCTCTTTCTCTCTCTCTGTCCCTCCCCAACTCTCTCTCTCTCAAAATAAATAAATAGGGGCACCTGGGTGGCTTAGTCAGTTAAGCTTCCGACTTTGGCTCTGGTCTTGATCTCATGGTTTGTGGGTTGGAGCCCCGCGTCAGACTTTGTGCTGACAGCTCAGAGCCTGGAGCCTGCTTTGGATTCTGTGTCTCCCTCTCTCTCTGCCCTGCCCCTGCTCATGCTCTGTCTCTCAAAAATAAATAAACATAAAAAATTAAAAAAAATTTTTGGGGCGCCTGGGTGGCGCAGTCGGTTAAGCGTCCGACTTCAGCCAGGTCACGATCTCACGGTCCGTGAGTTCGAGCCCCGCGTCAGGCTCTGGGCTGATGGCTCAGAGCCTGGAGCCTGCTTCTGATTCTGTGTCTCCCTCTCTCTCTGCCCCTCCCCCGTTCATGCTCTGTCTCTCTCTGTCCCAAAAATAAATAAACGTTGAAAAAAAAAATTAAAAAAAAAAATTAAAAAAAATTTTTTTAAATGTTAAAGAATAAATAAATAGGGGTGCCTGGGTGGCTAGGTCAGTTAAGCATCTGACTTTGGCTCAGTTCATGATCTCACGGTTTGTGGGTTCAAGCTCCTGCATCGGGTGAGTTTGAGCCCGCTTTTGACTCCACATTCTCTCTTCCTCTCACTCTGCCCCTCGTGGGATTCTCTCTCTCCCCCTCACTCACTTGCATGCTCTCTCTCAAAAATATAAATAAATAAATACATACATACATACCATTTATTAGAAGGAAATACCATTCTAAGTAAAAATAAATGCATACTGGAAACCACCTCTAGTAGATAACAAGTGCATGCACATAATATACATCTAGATACATAGATGATAATATATCTAACTCTATTATAACCCTATCTCAGAACTTTCCTCTCTTTTCCACTAGACTTGAAAGCAGTAAACAATGTATCATTCAAGTCTATGTCCCAAGCACTCAGCACAGTGTCTGAACAAACTTCCTAAATTAACAACGATCAATTCCCAATAGTTCTGAATTTCCACAGCTTAAAAGAAAAACTCACAAAAAAATTAATAGCCTAAAAAATTATATCGTCAAAATCAAGGCCACAAATATTGACTCTATATCAATTTTTGTAAACAGATTACATTAATCAATATGTGTGTGGGGAAGGGGATGAAAGGGAGGAAATCAGCTTTAGTGAGAAACAAAAATCAAAATCTATAATAAAAGTGCTGCATTTTGGTGGGGTGAGTCCTAACTGAATTTAGCCAACATTTATGAGAACAGATACTTATGTAGATATATAGAGCTTCCCAAGTCTAGATTATGCAAAATTATAATTCTTTTCTTTTTATACCTCAAAACTTAATAATGGATGTGGGATAAGCTTGCTTACCACCTAAAAATTAGGAATCTGTAAAGTTTGGATTTTTGAAAATACCACAGTCCTTAGAAAGCTACGTCACAGATGATGGATTGCTTCTCTCTTTCAATCTCAAACATTCTGCCTCTTGAATACCTGTACTGTAAAGGGGGTTCTTCACCATTGGGTAGATGGGGGATCTCAGGTGGTGTTACAAAAACAGTATGTTCACTTTTGAAAGATTCATCCAGTTCTATAAGTCGCATTTCACCACTCTTGTCCATATCCACCTGAAAAAGTTTAAAAAACATACATTAAAACAATACATTGGTTAGCCAAGAGTTTGTCTATGGGGAATGGTTAAATAAACCATTTACATAACTGGATACTAAAGAGCTATTAAGAAGAAAAAAAAAAAGCAAGTTCTCTATGCACCAATAAACAAGACTTCCAAGATAATTAAATAACAAGGTGTAGAACGCTGTATATAGTGTACTGTCTTTTGAGTAAGAGAGAAAACTAAAAACACATATTCATATTTTTGTTTGTATTCACATAAGGAAATATTAAAGAATATTATGAAAAGCAATTACCTGTATGGGGAAGGGGAGATGAACAGAATGGACAAGGATGGGATAGGACCCACATTTCCCAATGTGTACCTTTTTATATTATTTTGCATTCTGAATCATGAGAATGTACTCAAGAAGTAATATTGTTAAAAATCCACAAATACATGTGTGTATTTGTTGAGAATAGTGGGATCTTTGTTTTTTTTTCCACTTTTTTAAATTTATTTATTTATTTTTGGGACAGAGAGAGACAGAGCATGAACGGGGGAGGGGCAGAGAGAGAGGGAGACACAGAATCGGAAACAGGCTCCAGGCTCCGAGCCATCAGCCCAGAGCCTGACGCGGGGCTCGAACTCACGGAACGCAAGATCGTGACCTGACTGAAGTCGGACGCTTAACCGACTGCGCC
This sequence comes from Felis catus, assembly GCF_018350175.1. Lineage (NCBI taxonomy): Eukaryota > Metazoa > Chordata > Mammalia > Carnivora > Felidae > Felis > Felis catus. The sequence goes on along the minus strand of NC_058373.1, from coordinate 39,467,618 downwards.
ACCCAGGCGCCCCATGGGATCTTTGTTTAATTTATACTCAATATAACATATTTCCCTAAGTCTTCCAGTTTAGGTGGAAGCATAAGGGAGTTAAAATTCCAGTCATATCAGTATTAAAAGTACTGTAGTAGTATAATTTCCCCTAGATACTCTATGGCAAGGTAATAGTAAAAAAACTGAAAACAGAGTCCAAATTGCCCAAAAGGAGCTCATAAACAAAAAAGCACACATCAACATCAATTGGAAAAAAAACAAACAAGAAAACCAAGATGTCATACGTATCACAAAAATAACCCACAGCACTTTATTAGGATGGAGAGAATATCATGTATCACTTGGAAATAAACAGGAGGACAAGAATTATTAACAAGTCAAATCTTTATTTATTTTTTAAAAAATTTTAAGGTTTATTTATTTTTGAGAGAAAGACACATAGTGTGAGCGGGGGGAGGGACAGACAGTGAGGGAGACAGAATCTGAAGCAGGCTCCAGGCTCCAAACTGTCAGTACAGAGCTTGATGCAGGGCTCAAACTCATGAGCAGCGAGATCATGACCTGAGCCAAAGTCAGACACTTAACCAACTGAGCCATCCAGGTGCTCCAACAAGTCAAATCTTTAAGATAAGGATTCAGGGCACAATCTACTAAAAAAGGACAGGGATAGCTTTTAAATTTTTCTAACTCTTATAAAAAAGTTAAACATTCAGAGTGTTCTTACATTAAGTGTTGGTTATAATTTCATAGTATTACATACTGTAATCTCCAAGATTAAAGAATGTTTTTAATGGTATATCTGCAAAGTGAACTAAATAACAATAAAGATGGTGTAGAATAATGACATGAAAAAATGTTCACAAAATAATGACAGTTGAAAAAAAAAGCATACTATATATATAGTATGATTCTAATTTTTAGGAGTGAATATATATGCCATATATAATACATATTTCTGTATATATGTGCACATATATACTTTTGTTCGTTTCTCTCTCTCATACACACTCTTATCAAATGTTACCTCTGAGTAATGGTATTACTGCAATTACTTTTCTTCTTTATATTGTTCTCTTTCAGCTAAAAAATAATAAATATGTATTACTTAAAAAAAATTTTTTAATGTTTATTTATTTTTGAGAGAGAGAGAGAGAGCATGAGCAGGGGAAGGGCAGAGAGAGAGGGAGACACAGAATCTGAAGCAGGCTCCAGACGCCGAGCTGTCAGTACAGAGCCTGACGTGAGGCTTGAACTCATGAACCATGAGATTATGACCTGAGCTGAAGTCGGACATTTAACTGTCTGAGCCACCCAGGATCTCCTCAATATGTATTACTTTTATTGGTTTTTCAAATATTACAAAAGTAATAAATGCTCAGAATAAAAACTTAAAGTAGAATACGTTGGAAGTCCTGCTTCAGATTCTGTGTCTCCCTCTCTCTCTAGCCCTACCCCTCTCACACTCTGTCTCTCAAAAAATAAACATTAAAAAAAAAAAATGTGTCAGTGGAGGGAGGAGCAGGGAGAGAGGGAGACACAGAATCTGAAGCAGGCTCCTGGTGTGGGGCTTGAACTCACAAACCGTGAGATCATGACCTGAGGCGAAGTTGGATACTTAACCAACTGAGCCACCCAGGCAACCCTAAAAAAAAAAAAAATACGTTGGAAGTTACCTATGTTTTCAAAAAACAGGCAAATGAATAAACTATGATAAATGGGTGGAAAATACAATCACTAAAAATTAAAATAGTAAAGATCACATAGAAATCTGGTTAAGACAAATTAAACACAACAATTTACCTTCAATCCCTCATGAGATCTCACCAAAATGAGAAGTAAGGGATTGAAAAAAAAACCAACGAAGACAAAATGAACTGGAGAGAGGACAGTAGCGCAGCTGGAGTTCAGAACATTTCAGAAGCTGCAAAGTAGACTGATGTGACCCGTGAAAGCTGAAAGCCACATCTCTGGCACTGGGGAGGGGATAAAGGAGAGAGCCAAAAAAGCAAGCCATTTGCTCTGTAGAGTCCCAGAAAGGTCGGGAATTAAAAGTGCTTGATGACCCGGAAGATTGGAGTACACATGGGGCGGAAGCAGGAGAATTAGTTAAAAGCCTACATTCAAGGACTCCCAGATCCCTGACTCAGCCCAGTGCAGTTAGGCTACTACCTCTCCCCACTATGGCCCGAGATGAGGTTGAGTCTTTTTACGTGAACCAGAGGGACTCTAGACTTGAAGATATCAGGCAGAGCTGTGGGAGATGAAGGAGGTTAATAAAACAGGTGAAGTGAGTAAAAGCCTACATGTTACAACAAGGGAAAACCTCAGTTACCTTCCCCACTGAGCTGGGAGAATACTGGCAGTCAGGCTGACAGTCCTCAGGCTAAAGACTGTAGATACCTCTCGGGGAAACTAAAATAGCCTAAAAGAAAAGAATTACAGACACTGCTCAAACAGGGCAGTGAATGAATGAATAGCTGAGTTCCTCTATGATCATCAATCTCATACCTAAGGAAGCTCCAAGTTTGAGCTTCCCAGAAAAGCTCCAATGAGTTCTTTGTTCCTCATTGAAATACCAACCAAAGATCACATGAGGAAAGCCAATCACTTGGAGGACAAAACAAGCAAATATTAAAAGTAACATCTGAGTAAAAAATAGACACAGTGCAGGAGGAAAAAAACCCTTCAAAACAACTAAAACAAATAAGTCTACATCCATGATAAGAAGATGCTATGAAGAAGAGACGTAACAAAAATTACAAATATGATAGCAGAAATAAAAAGTATATTATAAAGGATGAAAGATAAACTTTAGGAAATCTCCCAGAAAGTGGAGATGAAAAACGGAGAGACAGAAAATGGGATGAAAAAATATAAGAAAATTAAGAGGATCAGGATAGGAAGGCCAACATCTAAACAACACATAGTTCAGAAAAGGGAACCAAAGAAATGGAGGAATGAAAGGGGATGCAGGAAAACTGCCCAGAATCTGAAGAAAATGGGTCCACAGAGTAAGTAGAAGGGACTGCATGTGTTCAACTCAGTGAAGAAAAGCCATCTACCAGGCATATCCTTGTGCAACTTTAGTAGAGTATCAAGGATCTTAAATGCTTTCAGAGAGAAAAAGAGATCAGGTGTAAAAGGTCAGAAATGAACATGGCATTACACCAGATGTTATTCTCAACAGTAACAATCAAAGCTAGAAGACTTCAAAATTTTACTTCCAACCAAATTAGCAATCAAATCTTAGGGGAGAATAAAGAAATTTACAGACAAGTAGGGCATCAAAAAAATGTGTATCTCCCACATACTCTCTCTCACTAAGCTACCAGAATTTGTGCTCCACCATTAAAAGGAAATATGCCAAGAAAGAAGTTATTGAAGCCAGAAAGCAGGGGTACCAACTCCGAAGAGAAATCAATATAAGTCCCAAGATGATGGTGAAGGAAAATCCCAGGATGACAGACTAGAAAGCAATCAGTTCAGATTGGAATACACATGGAAATTTCCAGTAAAAAAAAATTACCGATATAGTGGAAAAATTGAGGTAGATTTTTCACTTTTGTGAGTTTGGAAGAGTTTGGAGATGAATTAATAGTAGACATAAAACAAGAAATATAGCATTAACTTCAGAGAAAACAAAATCCATGCATGAAAGTAAATCTAATTACAATATATTACAAATTATACATATGTGATCTAGCTGGGATTACATACAAAGTGACAGTAATATTAACAATGAACACCAGGACGCCTGGGTGGCTCAGTCAATTAAGGTCCGACTTCAGCTCGGGTCATGATCTCACCATTCATGGGTTCGAGCCCCATGTCAGGCTCTGTGCTAACGCCTTGGAGCCTGGAGCCTGGAGCCTGCTTCGGATTCTGTGTCTCCCTCTCTCTCTCTCTGCCCCTCCCCCGCTCACGCTCTCTCTTTCTCTCTCAAAAACAAATAAACATTAAAACAAACAAACAAAAAACCACAAACACTGAACACCTCTTGACCAAAATTCATTATAATGACAGTGGGAGAATTCAGGTGGTATGGTAGATAAGACATTAATGTACAATACATAAAATAATAAACAACAATAAAATCACATTGTTTGGAAATCTTAAGGTAAATGAAGAAATTGCTGAAAGAGAAAAGTGGTTGCCTTTGGGGAGTAGAAATTAGGGGCAGGAAGGAATGGGTCTGAAGCTTGGACAATTATCTGACTTTTTAAACTGTTATGTTTTGCTGTGTTAAAAATGAAAATCTCCTTTTATGAGATTTGGCAGTGATATTAAAAATGCTTATAAGGGGGCGCCTGGGTGGCTCAGTCAGTTGACTGACTTCGGCTCAGGTCATGATCTCACGGTCTGTGAGTTCAAGCCCTGCATCAGGCTCTGTGCCGACAGCTCAGAGCCTGGAGACTGCTTCAGATTCTGTGTCTCCCTCTCTCTCTGACCCTCCCCCGTCCATGTTCTGTCTCTCTCTGTCTCAAAAATAAATACACATTAAAAAAATTTTTTTAAATGCTTATAAGATCTGGTTATGTAAAAAATTAGGAAAGTATGTATGATAATTATGTAAAAAAACACTGAAAGTAAATGTGAAATGGTATTAGGGTACCAGGCTTTCCAGAGTTTTTTCTCACTTTTATTTCCCACACTGTTTCTTCAATCATTTAATAAAAGTGTTAAAAATTAAACTTTTAATAAAATCATAGAGCACCTGAGCCCTTATTAGCAAACTAACAATATTTTTAAAACATTAGGAATATGTCAATTATAACTCAAAATCATAGGTATGCCTAAGTAGGATACGGTGTCCATGGGCAACCCAAGAACAAATGAGAAGCTCTACCCACAAATATTTTATGCAGATGATATGTGGTTAATCTAATTACAAGGGCACCAATGATAATGAAAAAGAAGAGATGGACCAGAATGATAAGGTTAAAACAAATACCTAAGGTCACTGGAAAGAAAGCTGGCAACCACTCCTGTCTCCATGATGGAACATTACAAGAGAACTGCTTGTTTATGGACATATGTTTTTATTTTATTATTATTTTTAAAATAATTTTTAAATGTTTATTTTTGAGAGAGGGAGAGGGAGGAAGGGGCGGAGGGAGGGAGGGAGGGAGAGGGGCAGAGAGAGAGAGAGAAGGAGACACAGAAACCGAAGCAGGCTCTAGGCTCTGAGCTATCACCACAGAGCCTGATGTGGGGCTTGAACTCATGAACTGTGAGATCATGACCTGAGCTGAAGTCAGACACTTAACTGATTGAGCCACCCAGGTCCCCCCATGGACACAATATGTTTTTAAATTTTTATTTATTTATTTTTTAACAGCTTCTTCTTCTCCAGATCTGTGCCTACTTCCTACTCCCCAGCCATTTTGTTCACAAAGAAAAAAACCTGTTTATGAGCACAACTGCTCTAATTCTCAGTATCATAAAGTCTATTAAAATATTAAAATTTTGCACCACAGATTCAGTACCTTGGGAAAAGATATTTCTCTTAACTTGTATACCAATATAATCTCATTTCAACATTATAAAAACAGCCATGCTGTACGTCCTACATGCATCAGTTGGCCATTTCTGTCTTTTGGAAAGCACAGTGATGTCTGCCCATTAGGAGAAAAAGAAATCCAACACCCATGGCAGGATAAAACTAAAAGAATCTTCATATTCTCTTCATATTTTTTTCCCACATTAATATGCTCAGAAAACACTGCAGACAGATGCTTGGGAGACTAAGAAAAATCTTACCAGACTATCTGTTACACAAAACTGCCCTTAGTGGGGCACTTGGGTGGCTCAGTTCATTGAGCATCCAACTTTGGCTCAATTCATGTTCTCACGGTTTCTGAGTTCCAGCCCTGTATTGGGCTCGCTGCTGTAGGCAGTGATCCTCTGTCCCTGTCGCTCTCTGCCCCTCCCCCATGCATGCTCTCTTTCTCAAACAAACAAACAAACAAACAGACAAAAATATGGCCAACTAATCTTTGACAAAGCAGGAAAGAATATCCAATAGAATAAAGACAGTCTCTTCAGCAAGTGGTGCTGGGAAAACTGGACAGCGACATGCAGAAGAATGAACCTGGACCACTTTCTTACACCATACACAAAAATAAACTCAAAATGGATGAAAGACCTAAACATAAGACGGGAAGCCATCAAAATCCTCCAGGAGAAAGCAGGCAAAAACCTCTTTGATCTTGGCCACAGAAACTTCTTACTCAACACGTCTCCAGAGGCAAGGGAAACAAAAGAAAAATGAACTACTGGGACCTCATCAAAATAAAAAGCTTCTGCATAGCGAAGGAAACAATCAGCAAAACTAAAAGGCAACCCATGGAATGGCAGAAGATAGTTGCAAACAACATATCAGATAAAGGGTTAGTATCCAAAATCTGTAAAGAACTTATCAAACTCAACATCCAAAAAACAAATAATCCAGTGAACAAATGGGCAAAAGACATGAATAGACACTTCTCCAGGGAAGACATCCAGATGGCCAACCAGCACATGAAAAGATGCTCAACATCACTCATCATCAGGGAAATGCAAATCAAAACCACAAGGAGATACCGCCTCACACCTGTCAGAATGGCTAACATGAACAACTAACTCAGGCAATAACAGATGTTGGCCAGGATGCAGAGAGAGAGGATCTCTTTTGCATTATTGGTGGGAATGCAAGCTGGTGCAGCCACTCTGGAAAACAGTATGGAGGTTCCTCAAAAAAACTAAAAATAGAACTACCCTACGACCCAGCAATTGCACTACTAGGCATTTATCCACGGGATACAGGTGTGCTGTTTCGGAGGAACACACACACCTTAATGTTTACAGTAGCACTATCAACAATAGCCAAAGTATGGAAAGAGCCCAAATGTCCAGTGATGGATGAATGGATAAAGATGTGGTACATATATACAATGGAATATCATTCAGCAATCAAAAAGAATGAAATCTTACCATTTGCAACTATGTGGACGGAACTAGAGGGTGGATGGAACTACGTGGATGGAACTAAGCGAAATTAGTCAGAGAAAGACAAATATCATATGACTTCACTCATGTGAGGACTTTAAGAGACAAAACAGATGAACATAAGGGAAGGGAAGCAAAAATAATATAAAAACAGGGAGGGGGACAAAACATAAGAGACTCTTAAATATGGAGAACAAACAGTGTTACTGGAAGGGTTGTGGGAGGGGGGATGGGCTAAATGGGTAAGGGGCATTAAGGAATCTACTCCTGAAATCATTGTTGCACTATATGCTAATTTGGATGTAAATTTAAAAAGTAAAATAAAATAAAACATTAAAAAAACCCAAACTGCCTTTAGTTAAGCACAATCCTATAGGAACTGATTGTAAGAATTCAAAACATAATCATATGAAGAACACATGGTTCCTAAATTAGTCATAAACGAAACTTGTACAATTCTCACACATTGTTTTTCTTATTCCTATTCAGCATTACCCACTCTAGCTTTTTAAAGTTGGGCAAACGTGGGGCGCCTGGGTGGCTCAGTCGGTTGAGCCCACTTCGGCTCAGGTCATGATCTCAAAGTTCATGAATTCGAGCCTTGTGTCGGGCTCTGTGCTGACAGCTCAGGGCCCAGAGTCTGCTTTGGATTCTGTGTGTGTCTCTCTCTCTGTCCCTCCCCTGCTTGTGTCCTGTTTCTGTCTCTCAAAACTGAATAAATATTAAAAAAAAAAAAAAAAAAAAACTTAAAAAACAGTTGAGGAAATGTTTTCTGTTTGAATATGCTAAGATCAAAAGATATGTCTAATTCCTGTTCACTCTTAGTCATAGATTGACTTAGGTAGTCTCTCTCTCTCTCTATATATATATAATTAATAACATAATAATATATTATATATAACAATATAATATTATTAAATAAATATAACAAAAACATTTTATATATAATATATATCTGATATAAAATATTTATATATAAATATATAAAAGTAAATATTACTTTCCACAGCTAAATTGCCAAAAGTAAGAGGACCTATTCACTTAAAATATTAAGTTAAAAGGGGCACCTGGGTGGCTCAGTCAGTTAAGCATCTCTTGATTTCAGCTCAGGTCATGATCCTCAGTTTGTGAGATCAAGTCCTGCTTGGGATCCTTGCTCTCTCTTTCTCTCCCTCCCCCTGTCACTCTCTGCCCCCCTTCCATGCACACACTGGCACGCTTTTTCTCTATCAAAATTAATACATTTTGAAAAAAAAAAAGTCACCCAAATAAGAACCCCAACATAAATGATTATTTTTTTAAGTTATTATTGATATTCAGGGGTGCCTGGGTGGCTCAGTCGGTTGGGCATCCAACTCTTGATTTTGGCTCAGGTCATGATCTCTTGGTTTATGGATTCGAGCTCCACATCAGGTTCTCCCCACTGAGTGTGTAGCCTGCTTAGGATTCTCTCTCTCTCTCTCTCTCTCTCTCTCTCTCTCTCTCTCTCTCTCTCTCTGTCCCTCTCCTGTTCGCACACATGCTCTCTCTCTTTCAAAATAAACAAACATTATAAAAATCTCAGATATTACTGATATTCAGAAAACATTTGCAGGCTAAAAGCAAGTACTAACTTGCTGTGCTGAGTATACTTAAATTGTGGTACTAAAATATGAAAGGTAGCAACAGTACTGCATATTTACTATTTCAGAGAGTTCTGCTTAATGATACTAGAAATACAATGAACCTCTAAGTGTATATGAAGGTTATTAAGGTATATTTTGAATCTTGTGACATTTTGTTATTTTCTCTAATAAAACTTCCTTTGAATTATATAATAAAGCAAATACAAGTAACTATGTTTTAATGAGTTAATTTTCGGTGTTAATTTTCTTAGTTATTAAAATAATTATAACGTGATTCCATTGGATCTTTTGTTGGATCTAGAGTTTGAATAGGTAAATAGCATTGCAGGAAAATAATCTGCCTAGAAACAATGGTTACACATTTAATGGGATTGGCTTTTCTCAACAGAACATATATTCTTTGTGCAATTATTCTAACCATGTCCTGCACGGACTCTTATCAAGTAAATAGCAGGTGTCCTACTTTCAGAAATTCCTAGACAATATAAGGTAGTAATTATCAGTAATAAAATATCCTCCTCAGAACACGATGCCCTAGGTACCTAGGAAAAGTGTTATGTGTCTTACAATATTAATGAGTATTTTAAAAACCATGTGATATGGACACTACTGTATGAGTTCTTAGTTGAAATACAAACTTATGAACAAGGTGCACAAAATGAGTAAAAATAAAAGGGAAGAATACAAGATTTCTGTCCTCTGCATAGTTAATTGGATTCCTACAACAAATTCAGTGTTTCCATGTGGATTAATCCATGTATTGGCTAAAGTATGCTATTAGCCAATCTCTGATCGTGAGTTTAGTCCCTTATGATTCAGTTAGTTTGGCACAGGAAAAAACTGTTATACAAATGTATGCCACAGTTCACAAAGCAAGCTGAACTGCACATAAAGATGACCAGTGGAAGTCCAGCATCACAGGGGAAAAACATTCGAAGCGCATAATGCTAGTCAGAAACCCCACTTTTTTAAAAAAGCAGACTCCATGCCCAATGTGGGGCTTGAACTCACGACCCTGAGATCAAGAGTTGCATACTCTACCCACTGAGACAGCCAGGTGCCCCCAGAAATATCATTTTACCTACAAAACCAACACAATTATTCCTATAAAAAAGGACTTAAAGAAAATATGTTTTAAAGCACACTTTTCTATTTACCACAGACCTTTCTATTTATATATCCTTTATATTAAGCACCAACTAAGGCAAACTTACAGATTTGATTAAGATAGTGAATAAACTACCAATCTATAAACTCAAATAAAAATCAGCAAAATATAAATAGACTCATAATGTTTTCTACTTTTCGGTTCATACTACACTACTCTGAACACTGTGAGATGTGCATAATGATCTCTACTCACAATATATTTTAAACATAGATAAGAAAACAACACAGAAAGGCTAGATGACTCCACAAAAGTTACAAGTATAAGAGCTGGAACTCAGGTTGTCCTGATTCCCAATGCAGTGTTTTTCCTATTACATCTGGCATAGTCAGAATCATTTCTCATTTTTATGAGACATATTTGGTACTTATTTAACAATTAGTAAAGGACATTTTCATGTCAAACTCAGAAATGAGACAATTTCTGGGGCTCCTGTGTGGCTCAATCAGTTAAGCATCCAACTTCGGCTCAGGTCATTATCTCATGGTTCGTGGGTTCGAGCCCTGCGTAGGAGTCTGTGCTGACAGCTCAGATCCTGGATCCTGCTTCGGATTCTGTGTCTCTCTCTCTCTGCCCCTCACCCGCTCACACACATACACTCTCTCTCTCTCTCTCAAAAATAAATAAACATTAAAAAAAAATTAAAAAACAAAAAGAACTGAGGCAATTTCTGAATGTGAGGATGAGTTGTATTTTGGCTGTTGTGCTCCCTCCCCTCAAAAATCACTGATTTTCACAATCCTAAAATTTGTATGGAACCAGAAAAGACCCCAAATAGCCAAAGTAACGTTGAAAAAGAAAACCAAAGCTGGAGGCATCAATATCCCAGACTCTAGCCTGTACTACAAAGCTGTAATTATCAAGACAACAGGGTATTGGCACAAAAACAAAGACCAGTGGAATAGAATAGGAAACCCGGAAATGGACCCATAAACGTATGACCAATCTTTAACAAAGCAGGAAAGAGTATCCAATGGAAAAAAGACAGTCTCTTTAGCAGATGGTGCTGAGAGAACTGGACAGCAACATTCTCTTACACCGTACACAAAAATAAACTCAAAGTGGATGAAAGACCTAAATGTGAGACAGGGAACCATCAAAGCCCTAAAAGAGAAAGCAGGCAATAACCTCTTTGACTTCAGCCCAGCAACTTCTTACTCAACATGTCTCTAAAGGCAAGGGAAATAAAAGCAAAAATAAACTATTGGGACCTCATCAAGATAAAAAGCTTCTGCACAGCAAAGGAACCAATCAACAAAACTAAAAGGCAACTGACGGAATGGGAGAAAATAGGGTTAGTACCCAAAATCTATAAAGAACTTACCAAACTCAACACCCAAAAAACAAATAATCCAGTGAAGAAATGGGCAGACAACATGAATAGAAACTTTTCCAAAGAAGACATCCAGATGGCCAACAGACATGAAAAGATGCCTGACATTGCTCATCATCAAGGAAATACAAATCAAAGCCACAAGGAGATACCACCTCATGCCGGTCAGAGTGGCTAAAATTAAGAACTAAGGAAACAACAGATGTTGTTTCTCTTGTTGGTGGGAATGCAAACTGGTGCAGCCACTTTGGAAAACAGTGTGGAGGTTCCTCAAAAAATTAAAAATAGAATTACCCTATGACCCAGCAATAGCACTACTAGGAATTTATCCAAAGGATAAAGGAGTGCTGATTCACAGGGGCATATGTACCCCAATGTTTACAGCAGCGCTTTCAACAATAGCCAAATTATGGAAAGAGCCCAAATGTCCATCAACTGATGAATGGATAAAGAAGATATGGTATATACATACAATGGTATACTACCTGACAATGAGAAAGAATGAAAACTTGCCATTTGCAACAATGTGGATGGAACTGGAGGGTATTATGCTAAGTGAAATAAGTCAGAGAAGACAAATATTACATGTTTTCACTCATATGTAGAATTTGAGAAACTTAACAGAAGACCATGGGGGAAGGGAAAGGGAAAAAATAGTTCCAAACAGAGAAGTAGGCAAACCATAAGAGACAAATACAGAAAACAAAGTGAGGGACAATCGGGGTGGGGGGGTGGAATGGGTGATGGGCACTGAGGAGGGCACTTGTTGGGATGAGCACTGGGTGCTGTAGGTAAGCAATGAATCATGGGAATCTAGTCCTGAAGCCAAGAGCACACTGTACTCACTGTATGTTAGCTAACTTGACAATAAATTATATTTAAAAAATAATCAATCAATCACATTTTCTTTAAGTCACATAAATTTGAACGTGATGGACTTCTTTAAAAAACCTTACAAGCATAACTTGTTGACTAAATACATGACAAAACTTTGCTTTCCTCCTTTTTTCTATGGTCATGGGCATAAAATCATGAACACTGTATGCATATATACTCACAAATTTACAGGAGTTTCAAGTACAATAACTTTTCAAGTGCATATAATGTTTTCCCTTTCATCGTCTGAGAGTAAATTGCTGGCCTGATGACCCAACACCCTTCAATACTTTAGTGTGTACTTCCTACAAACAATGACAGTCTGCTATCTAACCATAATACAACAAATTGTGGAAACCAACATGTTATACTACTACCACTGTCTAATCCTCAAACTACTTCCGAGCTTTACTGATTATGTTAATGATGGTATGCCAAGCGCATCCAGTTCTGAATGATGAGCCTTGTATTTGCTTGTCAAGACTCTTTAGTTTCCTTCACTTTTGAGCAGTGTCTTAATTTTTCCTTTATTTTCTTAACCCTGAAAATTTGTGGATTACAGAAGGGGTATTTTGAGGGATGTCACTTAATTTGGGTTTGTCTCATACTTCCTTGAGATTCTATAGGTCATGCATCCTTGGCAGAAATATCACAGAGTTGATGTTGTATTCTCACCGTGGCCTATTATAGGCATATGATGTTGACTTGTTTCCCTACTTGTAATGTTCACTTTGATGACTACATAAAAGTGGTGTCTGCCAGGCTTTCTGTTCCACTATAAAATTCCTCTTGCCCATTTTGTAATTAATACGTATTTTGTGCAGAGATACTTTGAAACAAAAATCCTGTTTCTCATTAGACTCTCAGTACCTGTGTAAACTCATAGTTTCCTATTTTATTCAATGGGTTATAATCTGTTACTTAGATTTGATGTTCAGATTGTCTCAGATATAGCCAGTGGGGGTTCCTTCAAGCTGGCTTATCTTTGTGTGTGTGTGTGTGTGTGTGTGTGTGTGTGTGTGTGTGTGTGTTGTTGTTGTTGTTGTTGTTTTAAAAAACATGTCTCCATTATTCTTGGAGTAATTCCTTATGTTCTAGCACAAGCTACTTCAGGGCTCATCCTGTACTTTCCTTGCCCTGGACCCAATTATTCTCCAAGGAGTCCTAATTCCTTTTAGTGGAGAATGGGCGTTAGAAGCCAAATTCTGTTCATTAGGTGTACTCACCACCATTGGGGTATGGCTGCTTCCAGATTCTCTAGGTGTACAGAGCTAGGGAATATATGTATGTACACACACAGACATACATACTTACATCTGTACTTATTTCTATATTTGTCTATACATACTGAAAACCAATGATATATCAAACCTCTTACTCCACTCTAATAACACAGAGTTCATTCTGGTTTTCTCCTTTTCTGTATTTGTAAGTCCCTTCTCTGACAGTGAGTAACTTCATTATCTTTAATATATTTATTTGATCCACTCCTCTTTACATTCTCCCATTTCCACCACCACCCCTCTCCACACATACGACTTCTTCATCCTAATTTGGCCTCAACAGCTACTTCCAGACCTACCCTCTGTCCCCACCAAGCTGGCATCTTCCTCATCTAGATCAAACTTTGATACTCCATTTGCTGCCCCTACCCTGTGGGGACACTCTCCTCACCTTGCTCAGCCTCTGATACTCCACGCTGTTTTGGCATGGATACTCTTCTCATCTTGTTTATTCTGATCCCCTGCAGCTGTCTGTCCCTCAGCCTGGGCACTCTTTTTATCCTGCTCATCCTCTGATTCTCCATGCTAGGTCACCCCTTACATAGATGCTGTCTTCACCTGGCTTGGGCTCCAACACCCAATGCTAGTCTGTTCCTCCGTCCTCACCCCATTCAGGTTTCAACACCCCACTCTAGATCACTGTTCCCCAACCTCCTCTATGTTCAGCATAGATAACCACCTTATGATATTAGGACTGAAGGGGAAGAGAAGGTTTCATACACGAATTTAAAATAGAATTAATTCACTTAATTTATGCTATAAACTCACTTCCAAATTGTAGAAGTATTCAAGTGATACATTCATTATGCACTACACCTACTCTCAGCATGTGGCAATGTACAATAAGGAGAGGTGAAAACTACAGATGCTCAAGTTGGAGGTGCACAGACTTGGACAGAACTCCCATAGTCTGTAAGTGGGCAGGCAAAGTTATAGACCTGGTTGCTAAAATAAAACTCATGATTCAGTAAAATCCTGCAAGGTACTCCTAAGAGTTTGTGGTTTATAATATCTAGCAGTCCAAACAAAACTTTAATAATATAAAGAGTCAATGATGAAATGAAATGAACTTAGATTCTGTTAAGCGCTGATAAAAGTTAAATAGAAACTGTAACTCATAACATGTAAAACAATCACACAAAATAAGTTAGGGCACTGTAGACATACTCTTACTTACTTTATCTACACAGTCATCAAAAAATGCCAGGCTTGCATCTTTATCACTGACAAAAGAACATTCCTCGATGAAGCGAATGAACATTTGTGTTTTGGTCATCATGTTATAGAATTTTTGATGTGATCGGTCCCGGCTTCTTAAGAAAGCTGTTCAACATAAATTCATAATGTCACAAAATATAGGATCATTCAAAGATTCATAGAATTTTAAGCCAGAAGGAACTTGATTAACCATGTCATCTGTACTTCCTCAACCTACCATTTTGCAGAAGAAGAAACTAAGACCCCTGGGGAAGTGACCTGACAAAGACAGCAATAGGAAAGGAACTTGAACCCAGATCTTTCAAATCTTCACCGAGACTTGTCTCTGTTGTCCTCTCATTACCTTGTGGATTATATATAAAATTGTAAATGTGAAAGCATTTTTAAAGAGCAACAGTTACAACCTCTCTAGTGTTTGATTATGTCTATGTCTTACTGAAACAGAGGAAAAGTTTATTTCCTGATTTTGCGCTCCACACTGCTTACTATGATCAGTTACACTACACTTGGGCCTTCTTTTGGGCCCATAAATTCAAACTATTTCCAAATGTTCTCTCTGTCTAAAACTTTCTACTTTTCTTTTGCCTGGCTAATTTGTATTCATCCTTGACATTATGGCTCAGAGATAAATTCCTCAGAAGGGTTTTCTGTGATCTGAAGTTGTGAAATAAAGTGTTCATTCATATTATTTTTTTAATGTTTGTTTTTATTATTTTTGAGAGAGAGAAAGAGAGAGAGAGAGACAGACAGACAGAGTACAAGCTGGGGAGGAGCAGAGAGAGAGGAAGATACAGAATCCGAAGTGGGCTCCAGGCTCTGAGATGTCAGCACAGAGCCCCAAGCAGGGCTTGAACTCATGAATAGTGAGATCATGACCAGAGCCGAAGTCAGATGCTCAACTGACTGAGCCACCCAGGTGCCCCTCATTCATACCATTTTCAAATTGCTTATCTTTTTTTTTTTTTAAGTTTTATTTATTTAAGTAATCTCTAAACCTCATATGGGGCTTGAACTCCTGACCCTGAGATCAAGAGTCACACACTCCTCTGACTGAACCAGTCAGGTGCCCTTCAAATTGCTTATCTTCTTGACTATAAGCTCATTGGGAGAAGTGACCATGTCTCTCTCTCTCTCTCTCTCTCTCTCTCTCTCTCTCTCTCTCTTTTATGACCATGTATCTTTTGCATGCCACTATATACCTAGCATTTAGAGGAACTCAATGTATGCTTATTAAATGAATTTCTCTTCCAAATGTTATATACTACAAAAGAAAATAAATCTGTATTTTGACACAAATTGCACTCGGGGGCTCTCCAACTTCTTTTGTTTCAGGGCACAAACAGAAAGAAAGGAATATTTGTAAAGTGTAATGAAGTAAAATGAATGAGGCTGTGCATGCTTGGAGGTGACCATCCCAGAGGCTCCTCTGAGTGTTCAACATTGCCCAGCTGCTCTGAAAACTAAAACTATCAATATCCTAACACATCTGTGGCACAAAAGAGTGAAGCAGTACATGGTTACAAAGCTCTGTGCTTTTCAAATAGTTTCTTCGACATATTTTGTTAATGGGATTATTTCTAATTTGAGAAATAACTAGCTGTGTGGAAATGGATTACCAACAAAATTGGTATATTCACATACTTCAAAAATAGCTACGTATTTTGATAAACATGAGCTACCAACACAGAAAAACTGTATCATCATAAGGTTAAACTCAGTGATACGAAAGCCATAAAACTGTACAATCGCTCACCTTGCAAGGCAAAAAGAGAGGACGCATCTGTGGCTGTCTCAGATGGGGCTTGTGTTATTGGTCTTAAGTATGATCTATAGCCTTTTAAAATAGAGGCCATGAAACACAAAAATGCCTCTTGGATTTCCAAATCTATCATGTGCAACCTCTTTCCAGAATTAAAATCATAGTCATTCATTGCTAAGTCCATTAGTCCATCGTCTCTTGGTCTCTGCTGCACTGTGAAAAAATACAGGGTGAAGGTTTTCTCCAAACTATTGAAACCAATGTTAATAATGGTATCAATATAAATCTGTTCTATATGTATGTCAAGTCACACTGTACACCTTAAGTTTATACAGTCCTGTATGTTAATTACATTTCAAAAAAATTAAAGAAATAAGTTATTGTTTTCAAAAGGGCTCAAGCTACTTAACTCTTTGTTTACATAACTTCATAATATGTAAACCCCAGCAAAGCTTGCTACATCATTTGTTAGCCTCTGCTGAGTTCGTTTCAACCAAAGTAAATATAAAATTATTCCTGTTTGTCTGACTACCATAAAAAAAATCATGTTCTGAAGTAACTATATATAAATTAATAAGAGAAAATCATAGCAACCATATCAACAGGAAACAGGGTTAAATGCATTAGTTCTACCCTCTCCCCCTTTTAAAAAAATGTAAGTGCCGACAGGAAAAACACACATGGATTAAAATGTGAAAAACAGCTCTTCCTTTTCCTGAACAACTCAACGCTAAAGCCATTAGGTAGTAAAAGAATAAACTCAAGTAAAAGAGACCTGCTAGATGCCACCTTAATCAAGTGTACAAAGTGAACACCTTCATCAATAATGGGACAAATCAAAGTAGTTCATGATCTGATAAAGATGCTAGGAAAGGAACATAGTGTCATTTCTGTGATATTCCTGCCAAAACTGTATGACCTATATTTACCATGTGGACACTCAAGACAAACCCACATCATGGACCATTCTATGATAGCAAATACCATCTTCAAAAGTCTCAAAAAAAAAGGAGAAATCGAAGAAGTGTTTGCAGAAAAGGAGACTAAAGAGACTTGAAACTAAAGACATCTGATTTGGAAATGGATTATTTTGCTATAAAGAACATTATTATAATAAAACTTGAATCTGGTCTGCAGGTAAAGATGGCAGAAATGCTCACTGGTAATTTCCTGATTTTCATGGTTATGTAGTGGTGGAGGAAAATGTATTTTTGGGTAGGAAATACATTCCATTTGGAGGTGATGGGGCATCTATTCTCAAAGATCAGGGAACATGTTTGTGATTGTTTCAAAATTTAAAAACTTTTCAAAATACAAGGAACAATAAATCATCTTAAAAAGTTTTTTCTGGAGTTCTTATTGTCGAAAAAAGTAACAGTACTAGAAAGAACATGGGCCTTTATACAGAAGATCTAGATTTTAATCCTAGCTTCCTCCGTGTTAACTGTATAATCTCTGACAAGCTATTTAACCTCCCTCAATTTATCTTCAGGGTTGTAAAGATAAAAAATATATGTGGAAGTGTTCTGAAGCTATAAAGTGTTACACAGTCCTCAACTATCAGTATTGCTTAAAAGTTTATAATTTTCAGCTTTTAGGTTCTGCCCTTCAATACAGCTGGACGGGCTATTTCACAGATTTTAATATTTTAAATATTGCTACAAAAGCTGCTGGACTTCTCAGCTATTTACAAGAAGTGTATGCCTTGTTAGAAAGCAGTTAACTAGTCAGCTTAAATAAAATTCTATACATAATTTATTTGCCACCTAAGATGACATGCTGCTCTATTTCATGTCACTGTTTTCCTATTCCAGTATTTATGAGACACTTCCAGATTCTCTGCTTGCTGTAAGGTTTACTTGGGAAACACTGTCGTCTTCCATGTCTATTTCCAACTCTATAGTCACTTTGAACCCTCAAGGATATAGGCCCCTTCCGCTGTCTATATTTCACCTCATACATAAAAGAGAACCTCAAATACTGCTATACCATTACTGACCATTTTTAAAAAAGTAAGTATTAAATCATGGACCCTGAATGGGCCATTGTTCTAAAATACCAAGAGATTAAGTATATGAAGGTTTAATTCTTCTTATCGGTAATTCGGGATCACTGTCAAGGTATTCTTATATAAGCTTTTTACTGAAACATTCTATATCCCAATCAATTTTCATTTTGATTAATTTCCTAATGCATTTGGTAGGCTTCTATTTTCAAATTATTTGAGGTAAGGACGGCATTAAGATCCACTGAAGGTGAAAGCTTAAAACCCAGCTCTCACCCCACTAAAATCATCAGCACTTTCTAATTTAAACCATCTGTCTTAAATTTTCAAAATTAAACTTCTATTCTCTGTATGAATACAAAAGGAAACCCTTATTTTTTAATTATTATTATTATTCATTTATTTAATTTACATCTAAGTTAGTTAGCATAGAGTCCAACAATGATTTCAGGAGTAGATTCCTTAATGCCCCTTACCCATTTAGCCCATTCCCCCTCCCACGACCCCTCCAGTAACCCTCTGTTTGTTCTCCATGTTTAAGAGTCTCTTATGTCCATCCTCCTCCCTGTTTTTATATTATTTTTGCTTCCCTTCCCTTATGTTCATCTGTTTTGTCTCTTAAAGTCCTCACATGAGTGAAGTCATATGATATTTGTCTTTCTCTAATTTCACTTAGCATAATACCCTCTAGTTCCGTCCACATAGTTGCAAATGGTAAGATTTCATTCTTTTTGATTGCTGAATGGTATTCCATTGTATATATGTACCACATCTTCTTTATCCATTCATCCATCAATGGACATTTGGGCTCTTTCCATACTTTGGCTATTGTTGATAGTGCTGCTGTAAACATTAGGGGGTGTGTGTTCCTTCGAAACAGCACACCTGTATCCCATGGATAAATGCCTAGTAGTACAATTGCTGGGTCGTAGGGTAGTTCTATTTTTAGTTTTTTTGAGGAACCTCCATACTGTTTTCTAGAGTGGCTGCACCAGCTTGCATTCCCACCAATAACGCAAAAGAGATCCTCTCTCTCTGCATCCTGGCCAACATCTGTTGTTGCCTGAGTTAGTTGTTCATGTTAGCCATTCTGACAGGTGTGAGGCGGTATCTCCTTGTGGTTTTGATTTGCATTTCCCTGATGATGAGTGATGTTGAGCATTTTTTCATGTGCTGGTTGGCCATCTGGATGTCTTCTCTGGAGAAGTGTCTATTCATGTCTTTTGCCCATTTCTTCACTGGATTATTTGTTTTTTGGATGTTGAGTTTGATAAGTTCTTTATAGATTTTGGATACTAACCCTTTATCTGATATGTTGTTTGCGACTATCTTCTGCCATTCCATGGGTTGCCTTTTAGTTTTGCTGATTGTTTCCTTCGCTATGCAGAAGCTTTTTATTTTGATGAGGTCCCAGTAGTTCATTTTTCTTTTGTTTCCCTTGCCTCTGGAGATGTGTTGAGTAAGAAGTTTCTGTGGCCAAGATCAAAGAGATTTTTGCCTGCTTTCTCCTGGAGGATTTTGATGGCTTCCCGTCTTATGTTTAGGTCTTTCATCCATTTTGAGTTTATTTTTGTGTATGGTGTAAGAAAGTGGTCCAGGTTCATTCTTCTGCATGTCGCTGTCCAGTTTTCCCAGCACCACTTGCTGAAGAGACTGTCTTTATTCTATTGGATATTCTTTCCTGCTTTGTCAAAGACTAGTTGGCCATATGTTTGTGGGTCCATTTCTGGGTTCTCTATTCTGTTCCATTGATCTGAATGTCTGTCTGTGTCAGTACCCTACTGTCTTGACGAATACAGCTTTGTAATACAGCTTGAATTCCACGACAGTGATGCCTCCTGCTTTGGTTTTCTTTTTCAAGATTGCTTTGGCTATTCAGGGTCTTTTCTGGTCCCATATAAATTTTAGGACTGTTTGTTCTAGCTCTGTGAAGAATGCTGGTGTTGTTTTCATAGGGATTGCATTGACCATGTAGATTGCTTTGGGTAGTATTGACACTTCAACAATATTTGTTCCTCCTATCCAGGAGCATGGAATATTTTTCCATTTTTTTGTGTGTCTTTTTCAATTTGTTTCATAAGCTTTCTATAGTTTTCAGTGTATAGATTTTTCACGTCTTTGGTTAGATTTATTCCTAGATATTTTATGGTTTTTGGTGTGATTGTAAATGGGACTGATTCCTTGATTTCTCTTTCTATTGTTTCATTGTTGGTGTATAGGAATGCAACTGATTTCTGTGCATTGATTTTATGTCCTGCAACTTTGCTGAATTCATGGATCAGTCCTAGCTGGGTTTTTTTGGTGGAATCTTTTGGGGTTCCATATAGAGCATCATGTCATCTGTAAATAGTGAAAGTTTGACCTCCTCCTGGCCGATTTGGATGCCTTTTATTTCTTAGTGTTGTCTGATTGCTAAGGCTAAGACTTCCAATACTATGTTGAGTTAACAGTGGCGAGAGTCGACATCCTTGTCTTGTTTCTGATCCTAGGGGGAAAGCTCTCAGTTTTCCCCATTGAGGATGATATTAGCATTGGGTCTTTCATATATGGCTTTTATGATCTTGAGGTATGATCCTTCTATCCCTAATTTCTTAATGGTTTTTATTAAGAAAGGATGCTCTATTTTGTCAAATGCTTTCTCTGTATCTATTGAAAGGATCATGTGGTTCTTGTCCTTTCTTTTATTGATGTGATGAATCACATTGACTGTTTTGCAGATACTGAACCAGCCCTGCATCCCAGGTATAAATCTCACTTGGTCATGGTGAATAATTTTTTTAATGTATTGTTGGATCTGGTTGGCTAATATCTTGTTGAGGATTTTTGTATCCATGTTCATCAGGGAAGGAAACCCTTATTTTTTCCACGGTATTTCAGTAATGGTAAAAGTAAGGAAAACAATTACCTCAACCTCTTTTTCAATTTTACTATTCTAAAATGGCTCTATGAACATGTAGCAGATATAAAATAAAATATAATAAATTTTATAAATCTATTCAGCTTCTAACAAAGTTTGCTTTAGTGTTCATTTTCCCTTAAGATTATAAAAACATTTCCCTTAGATAAAATAAACAGTATCCTTTCACTAGCAAGGCAAAGTAACTGGAGTCCTTTCTCAGATTAAATTACTTCCTTTAATTAAGTTATACACTTACATTTTGCCAGCTGCTGGTGCAAATTATTCAGTGTGTTCATCAGATTTTTACATGGTTTCTTTGGAAGTATCTTCCAGGCTACATTTTTCTTGTCACCAGTTCTGAGATTAAATGACAACAACAATGTATTTGTTAGATGTTTTTGTTTTTTGTTTTTTGTTTTGCTATATATATAAAAGGTAAAAGAAAACATATATTGAATAAAAAATAAAATACATACATACAAAATGTATGTACATATATACAAAAATAAAATATTATAATAAGAGAAAAATACTACAAGGATAAACTGGGATGCAGAATATTTAAAAATTAACTTACACAAGAGTAGAACCTTATACAAATATAGCGCAAAAAGTTATAATTATGTTGGTACTGGGTAAATTCTACTTGCAGTGGAACCATGCTAATCACTACAAACTTAATATGGTGGTCATTACTCTCAACCCCCATTTAAGAGTCTTTGGACACCTCAATACTGAGAAAATTCTAGCAACAAGAGGTTTTTTTCTTATAGACTCTGACTCTAAGAACAAGCACTGTGGAAAACTCGCACTTGTAAAGACAAAATGAACTGAGGATCCAGAAAGCTAATCAAAATACTGCGGTATATTTAAGTATTTAGTTTCTTAGTTTCCTAAAAGTGGAAGTAAAATTTGCTTTCGTTTCTTTCAGAAAATAACTAATCTATGATATTAAATTATTTGAGCAAAGGATAATACTCCAAAGTACTTTTATAACTATAAAAGAGGATATCTGCTTGACAGTGCTATCTTTGTTTCTACAACAAACTCCTATAATCTCTTTTATTAAAATTATTAGGACACAGTTGTTCTTCCAACCACACGTGCAGTAAGAAAAGAGCATGGTGATAAAATACCATAAACCTTTTGGGCTTCACTATAGCTTTTTTGATTCCATTCTTTACTTATTAAATCTTTCTTTGTACTTCAGAAGCCATATATATATATTTTTAGAAAACTTGAAAAATGTAGAGAAAAAGGAGAAGAAAAGTGAATCACTCATGTACTAACCACCAAAAACAACACAGCACACGTGTGTAGTGGAAGTTGAATTTATTTTTCTGTTCCCTGTACTTCCCACAGAACAAAAAGGGCAAAATCATCACCTTGGAAACCAAACAAAGAAAAAGGAGTGGATGGGAAAGCTTAGGCTAAAAAGAACCACTGTCTTGGAATCTACCCTATCTTTCCACAAATGAGGATAAAAATACAGATAGATGGAACAGGGCCACCTGCAGATGTCCCACTGCGAAGGTTTTATTTTATAATGTGACCGGGAGCACGGAATCCTGCATTACAGTGAGAAGACAATGTAGAACACTTTTTACATTATTTTCTGGATAAAACTTTGCAGCACAGCACTCCCACTGTACTTTATCATTCACTTTGTGCATGCTGGCCTTATAAAACTAAATTATGAGCAACTTCAGAGAAAGAAGTGTACTTAAGTGTACATTTGTGTACTTAAGTGTACACTTAAGTACTTAAGTGTACTTAAGAGAAAGAAGTACACCAAGTTGCCCTTTTATTTCCAGTGCCTCTCAAAAAAGGGTGCTGAAGATAGATGAACAGAATCTTGGTATCCATTCATTACACCTAATTACTGTTATTTACTCATGTTTTTACTCATGGTGATTCCCAAAACAACCGATAATCGGTGGCAGAGGAATTAGTTTTAAACCTGGATGGTGATGGTTCCAAAATCTAGCGGGCAGTAGATGCTATGCGCCCCTTCTGATAAATTACTTAAAAATCTAAGTTTTGGGGGTGACTGGCTGGCTCAGTGGAGTGTGTCACTCTTACTCTTGGGGTTGTGAGTTCGAGCCCCATGTTGGATGTGGTGATTACTTAAAAATAAAATCCAGAAATTCTGGATAAAGGAAACTAGAAAGCTGTTAGTTCACCTGCTTCGTTCTTCCATACATTTGGAAGGGTGATAATATCAAGAAGGAATACTACTAATGAGTGCCAACAACTCATGTTTTCTTTGATTCTTTAACTCACTAGCGATCAAAAGAAAAAGACAGAATAAAAAAATTCTTTTAACAAACCGGAAGGAAAGTATAAAAAGAGGGAAAATGTAATTTATTACCATAATAAATACAGTATATACCAATTCACCACCCTGAATTTCAATTTTTAAAAATACTATGTCATTGGGGTTGCCTGGGTGGCCCAGTTGGTTAAGCGTCTGACTCTTGGTTTTGGCTCAGGTCACGACCTCATGATTCATGAGTTCGAGCCCTGTGTAGGGTTCTACGCTGACAGTGCAGAACCTGCCTGGGATTCTCCATCTCCCTCTCTCTCTGCCCCTACCCTCCTCATGCTCTCCCTAAAAATAAAAAAAAATAATAAATTAAAAAAAATTATGTCATGTAACATCAACAACTGGCCAAAAAAAAGATAATACTTTAATATCTAAAGAATTAAATATTCCTGGTAATGAGTGAAATGTTCCTGATAAAGAATATTAGACTCTATCAATCCCATATATAAAATGGCTTTTATGCACAAAGTACATCCCATATTTACTTGGTTAGGCATTCTCTGAAAAAAAGCTTTTTGACAGCATATATACTTTATAATAGAAAAGTATTCAGGGTGCCTGGCTGGCTCAGTAGGTTAGGTGTTCGACTTCAGCTCAGGTCACGATCTCACGGATTCTGAGTTGGAGCCCTGCATTGCACTCTCTGTTGTCAGAGCAGAGCCTGCTTGGGATCCTCTGTCCTGCTCTCTCTCTGCTCTTCCCCTGTACACCTGCGCACAGGCATTCTCTCTCTCTCGAATGTAAACCTTAAAAGAAGTATTTTTTTGCTGTAATATATTATCATTTTATATTATTTTTATATTATCTATTTAATAGAACACCATCTTTCCTAATGGTTTAGGCACTTGAGGTTTTGACATACGTGACAAGACTAGAATTAATGTAAGGTTAGAGAATTCAATCAAAACGCTTTAATATGAAACACGCTTAGTAAAAATGGAGAAGAACCTATTGCACATATACATATTTAAGTTGTAAAAGGTGTACTAGCTTTTGGGCTTTACTAACAGACTAACTTGTAGTTATTGTAAGTATGTCCTGTGAATGCAGTGTGTTCAGTGCATCAATTTCCTTTTCCCTGAATAGCATAAGTATGATTCAACTGAAAATAAGGGATATGAGCGAACAACTGAATTATAAAAAAACTATGAAAAGATAGCTCCAGTAGCTACAACTTAAATATTATTCCAATAAAAAGAGAGGAAAACTTATAAAACCCTTATATTCTAAAAGTATAAAGGTGATAAAATCATTTATAACTTAAAAGTTATTTAATTTTTTTTTTGAAGTACTAGTATACTAATAGTATTACACAAGACTAGAAACAGAATTGGAATACTATACCAAGGTATAGTATTCCGATTCAATTTGTGATTTCACCTGTACTCATCTGGAAAATGGTAAATAAATTTTTGTTTTGTTTTTTTAATGGTTATTTATTTTTGAGATAGAGAGTGCTAGCGGGGGAGGGACAGAAAGGAAGGGGGACAGAGGATCCTAAGTGGGCTCTGCACTGACATCAGTGAGCCCACTGCAGGGCTTGAACTCACAAAAATGTGAGATCATGACCTGAGCCAAAGTCAGACACTCA
Source organism: Felis catus (assembly GCF_018350175.1). Lineage (NCBI taxonomy): Eukaryota > Metazoa > Chordata > Mammalia > Carnivora > Felidae > Felis > Felis catus. Next base: position 39,442,554 of record NC_058373.1, on the reverse strand, counting down.
AATGACTGAGCCACCCAGGCGCCCCTAAATTTTTCTGTTTCTAACCTCCATTTCCCTTCTGCTAAATTTCTACATAAGATTATAATGTTTCTTAAATATTTAAAGATCTGAGGATTAAAGGTATAATTTCTTTACAGTACAAGCTCTCTAATACCCTAAATCTATTCCATTGGAGAATAGAACGGGTTGATTCAAAGATGGTATAATCCCAAAACAAAAAGAATACAGCTCAAAAGAATTCTAATTCGCATTGAAAAAATATACAATTACATACATATAATACGAAGTTGTAAATTACTGAGTAGAGGATCACTAAAATGTACTTACTGAGAAATGGTGTTGGTGTCTAGGTCAACACAACTGACATCTGGTGGAGGGTCATAGAGATCAAAGTATCTTGAATCAATTCCTACTATGAATGGACATGGTGCACTCAAGACATCTGCTAAAGCCAGTGGGCAGAGAGGAACATATGGGCATGGCCAGTGGAAAGGGAAAATCATCTTGGATAAACAAAGGACAGGAGAATATTTAGCTGTTTGGCATTGAAGCATAATTTATCAGCACACACAAAAAACTGTATTTAAATATTCATACCTAAAGCCTAACACTTGATAACCAGTGAAATAATTACAACTAATATGAAGTGTCAGAAAATTAAAATTGTTTTCACAACATAAAAATTCATTACTCTCTGAATTTTAGTTAGGCTTTTAAAAAGTAGCTTTAAATTAGATGAATCAATTATGCTCAAAATGAAATTGACTGCCAATGACAAAACCTGTAATACTCACAGACACTAATGCTTCTGTCACACTAGTAAGCACGGAAGGGCGTAGGGAATGGATGAGAATCTTATGTTCTGTTACTGCAAACACAAGTAGTGTCACAGCATTTTCAGGGCCTAAATTTTGAAGTAGTGTTGAAAACTTGCCACCACTGTCAATCCAAACAAAAATACATAATTAAAAATATATATATTCAAATATCTCATTATCCAAAATAATGAAACAAGGTCATGATTGGGTTAGGATTATATTATATATTCAACTTTAGACGCGATTGCTGTCCTTATGTGTGGAAAACATTAGAAATATACTATGAAAACAATGAAGTTTTCTGAGGTTTCAAAATCATCAGATTTTTCTACAGTGTATTCAATATGGAAAAATGAAAAGTCATTCTTTTTTTCAGAAAAAGATCTGCTGGGTAGATAATGTCCAAATAAAGGACTCAATCTATAGAGGGATGCTTTGGTTGAAAGCAAATTTTTTAACGAAATTTTTGTTAAATGGCTCACCTTTCATTGTTAATTGTCAGAAAAAATATATGACTTACAGGCCCACCTCCCTTAAGGCAAGCACATACATTAAGATTTGGATTTACAAATAGATTATCTTTACTATTGTAATGAAAAGAGTAATATGAAATTGAGAGGTACGAAGTGATGGTATATACATACAAAGCAAATTTATAACCCAAACTGAGACATTCTGTGTGGTAACAAAATACTGGACTAAGTAATTCAGTAAGCCAATCAGTATGTTGTCTATATAATTGGCTAAATAATTGCCTTCACCAAATTAACTTTTTTATTTTTATTTTTTTATTAAAAAACTTTTAAAATGTTTATTTATTTTTGAGAGAGAAAGAGACAGAGTCAGAGTGAGGGAGGGCAGAGAGAAAGAGAGAGAGAGGGATTACTGTCAGCACAGAGCCCAATGCGGGGCTCGAACTTACAAATCTAAGATCATGACCTGAGCTGAAGTCGACGCTTAACCGACTGAGCCACCCAGGCGCCACTTAACTTTTTTTTAAATAAAGCAAAACTAGTAACAATTCTCTTGGAGAAAGGAAAACACATCCACAAAAAACTTGTGCACGTTGGTAGCAGCATTATTCATTGTAGGCAAAAGTAGAAACAACCCAAATGTCCCTCAACTAATGAATGAATAAATAAAAAGTGATTTATCCATACAACGGAATATTTGTTGGAAACAGAAAGGAACAAAATATGATAACATTGATGAACTTCAGAAACATTATAATAAGTGAAAGAAGCCACACACAAAAGGCTACATATTATATAATTCCATTTATGTGAAATCTCCAGAATAGGCAAATCCGTAGAGACAGAAAGTTAATCAGTGGTTGCCTTAGGCTGGCGAGGTGTGTTTGTGCACACACACGTGTGTGTGTGCATGTGTGTATTTGCGTGAGTAGAAATGGCAGAAATTCTTTTTAGAATGATGTAAATGTTGTTTATAGTGATCTCCATATATCTCTATTCACAGAGTGAATATAACCATTGAATTGTACAATTTAACTGGGTGAATTGTACAGTATGTGAATTATATCAATAAAGCTGTTACCAAAATAAAAAAAAAGGCCTCTTGGGTAATTTAGGATCTTTTTATATATAGTCACAGTCAGTATTTCTAGTTTATTTTTCACTCAAACAAAGGTTAAGAAAACACTGGTTGTTCTGGACTGAGACCTAGTGATGAAATAATCTGCAATTCTTACAAAATTAATGTCAAAGATGGCAGCTGGTCTCCCTCAGGTATGTGCTACAAAATAACTTAATTATATTGTAATGATTTCTCTGCTAGAAAATTACACTGCTAATTAAATTTCAAGAACTGATACTTTAGAAAAAAATTATTTCATAATTTCTTGGAACTTTTAAGGGATGAAGTACATTATTTTATTCCATGGTTAGTATTTATGAGTACCATTTTATTAGGGGGTTAAATTTAAAATTAATTACGTTTGAATGTTCTCCAGAGGGTATTTAAAGTTAAAAACCATTGTTTTCATAATCTATATACACATATGCTTATTTATGCAATAATAAGTACTTGATAATAAATGGATACACAAAATACCAAACTATTGTAAAGGTTTTTCTTTTTTCTTTAAGTAAAAGGAATTTAGATAACAAACAATTAAATGAGAAGTCTTTCCATCAACATTTGCAATTTTTCCTAGGAAAGAGAAAATATCTGAATGTCACTTTAGCTCGCACTAGATTTAGAGAAACATAAATAGAAAGGAAATTCTACTTGCCTTAGTGGAAGAGGTGAAGAAACAGGTTGACTGAGAATCAGATTATCATGTGGTGATAACTGGAAGAAGATTTACAATAAAGTGTTTGAAATATAAAGATGAGCTTTAAAACACCACTTTCTGGTAAAAAAAAACTTTTTTGGCTAATGCTGACATCCATCAGGTTTCAACATAACCATTAAGCTGTATAGGAACTGTTTATATCACTTAATAAGCTCTTGAAAAGTACATCCTAACCACTGACCTAACTACTAACTTCCCCTACTCTGAATTCTCTTTCCTCCTGTTCCTCAATGTTCCCCTAATGTCATTTTAACAAAATTTTATTGGGAGACTAAATTATTCATTTAGTACCACAGAGTCAGGGCTAGTAAACCTATATGGTCTCCAGGGCAAATCCACAGGCCATCTGTGTTTATAAATAAAGTTTTATTGGAACACTAGCCATGATCGTTTGTTTAGGAATTATCTATAGCTGCTTTTGGGCACTAAGAGCTGAGTAGTTTTGACAGAGACAGGATGGCCTATAAAGACTAAAATATGTACTGTTTGGTCCTCAAAAGAAAAATTTACCAACATATATATATGTGTGTGTGTATATCCTGGCACTAAATATCAAGAAGAGAGGGATGATATGTGGATATACAGACTGATTATAAAGATTACAAAAATGACTTTTTTTCTAGGCATTTTATCTGTATCAATATAATAATGCAATTATTTTTATCTACATTTTCAAATTTATGCACATTTCCACAAATTTGTAAATACCTATTTGCCAAATACTTCTAATTTTGAATGACACCGCACTCCCATTAAGGGTTGTGATAAATACAGTAAGGCACATATAGTGATAACACATAAAAATATTTTCTTTATACAAATCACTTTGTAAATGGTGACTAAATAAGCAGATATCTTACAAATCAAGACCATAAACAAGAAATGCAAACAAAAGAGAAAAGATAGTCAATTGGGAAAAGAGGGAAAAAAATTATTCATTTTGAACTTCCCCATCACAAAGATATGAACACTTCTCCCTGCATAATATATGAAAGCACACCACTTTTTCTTCTATCTATTCTAAAAAAAAAAAAAGAAAGAAAAAAATATGTGTACACACACACACACACACACACACACACACACACACACACACACCCCTTTGGGAATAAATGCCAAAGACACAAACTTTCAGTTACCTATAACAAATTTAGGGAAAGAAGTCCCTTTTGGTGTGTTCAAAATGTCTACTGTTGTCTACTTTAACTCTTCAACCTTTTACCTAAGGGGAAACATTAGATGTCTGTCTGGGAGACAATTAATAAAACAATAAGGGCCCAAATTCCAACATGAACTACTATCTGGTTCTCATTTGATCTTTTCCTCCATTTAAAATTGTTATTCTTATGGTACATTTTGACAGGGCTAATAATCATTTAATAAGGCACTTACATCAAGAAAATCTTACCTGAACTAAAATCCGCGGCCTCTGAGGAGATGGAAAAGGGACTTTATGCATAAAATGAGAAATATGCCTTAAAAACAAACAGACAAAAACCCAATTGATTCCAAAGTGAACACCATATACTATAAAGGTCAGCATGTCACCACAAGTCCAAGTTGAGTCAAATGCTCTGTGTACTTATAATTTCGAAATCCCTGGTGCTACAAAAACAAGTGAACAAACTCCAAAAATCATTTGTCCCATTAAAGTTGCTTCTACCTAACTCCAGTGGCTTTTCATATGAATAGTTCCTCAGGTTCAACAATGTTTGTGTTATCAACGTCTCAAAAGCCAGTTTAACTTTTACCTCTTCCTCAGTAGATAATATACAACATATTATGTGGACAGTGATCAAAGAACTTAATGATTGTTTTGTTGTTGTCACAGAATGCCATTTTTCCTTAAAATAACAATTGATAAAGTTATCCAATGTTAGGTATTCAGCAAATTTTTTCTATAAAAAAATGAATAAGGTGAGCCTATTGCTTCAAGAAAAATAACTCATAAGAGCTCCTGGCTGGCTCAGACAGTGAAGCGTTATGAGTCTGAATCTTGGGGTTGTGAATTCAAGACTCACATTTGGTGCAGAGATTGCTTAAAAATGAAATCTTTAGGGAAGCCTAGGTGGCTCAGTCAGTTAAGCATGTGACTTCAGCTTAGGTCATGATCTCACGGTTTGTGAGCTTGAGCCCTGCATCGGGCTCTGTGCTGACAGCTCAGAGAGCCTGGAGCCTGCTTCAGATTCTGTGTCTCCCTCTCTCTCTGTCCCTCCCTTGCTTTCACTGTCTCTCTAAGAAATAAAATGAAAACATTAAAAAAATTTTTTAAAAATGAAATCTTTAAAAAAAAAGAAGAACTCATAGTATTATTGCCAGTAATTCAATTCAATTCTAATTCATTAAATAAAATTTTAAGTGAAAATCTAATTTTGCCACCATGTACTTGATAACTTCTTGATACTGAAAAAATTTTTCTGATGAAATTGGTGGTTCTATTAACAAATGAAATTTATCTATGTTAAACACCATGAACTGAATTTCCAAATGACCAACGTATGATGCTACAAAACCATGCATGTGTAAAAGTTCCACTTAGAGTGAGAAAAATCAATAGATTTTAATGTAACAGAAAAAGTCCATTACTAAGGCTTTAGATTACACACTGTGAATAACCTATAACAAACTTCACTTGCCAAATTTGGGGCAGTGTCAAAGCAGAAATTCCACACAATTTTCTGAAAAGGCTATTCGAATACTCTCCCTTTTCCTACCTACATACCTGTGTGAGGTCAGGTTTTTTTCATATACTTTTACCCAAACAACATATTGCAACAGATTGAATGCAGAGGCATCCATGAGAACCTAGCTGTGTTCAATTAAGCCAGACATTAGAGATTTGCAAAAATGTAAAAAATGACTCTTCTCACTAATTTTTTTAAAAGAGTTATTTAAAAAAAAATACTTGTTAACATGTAATTATTTTAAAATATAAATATTTTCTCCATTTTAATTTCTATTGTAGCAATTATTGGCAGATATAACACATAAAAAAAGTTCTTCAGGGGTCCTCATTTTTTAAGAGTATAAAAGGGTCCTGACACCAAAAAAAAAAAAAATTTGCTAACTGCTAGAGCAAAATACTGAGATGAGAGTGAAAAAGAGTAATATTGTACACTGAATGTTCTTATGATAATTCTATCACTTCCCAACAATCACTGAACAACTTCTTAACAATACAAAAGAGGTGGGGCACATGGTTGGCTCAGTCAGTTAAGCGTCTGACTTCAGTTCAGGTCATGATCTCACGGTTTGTGAGTTTGAGCCCTGCATAGGGCTCTCTGCTGTCAGGGCAGAGCCTGCTTCAGATCCTTAGTCTCCATCTCTCTGCCCCTCTCCTGCTCTTTCTCTCTCTCCCTCCCTCTCAAAAATAAACATTTAAAAAAAAAAATACAAAAGAGTTTAAGTGACAGATGGTATAGAATAAATAATCAAATAGGCATGAAGATATTTGGATCTCATTTGCAACAGATCTTATTGCATAAAACACTATTCACTTTTAGTGATTTTAAGGTAAATCACTGAATTTTTACAAAGAATAAAGAATGCATTTATCTAACTTTTTCTTTAAATTCATGATGTCTAAAAGTAGTAGGGAATATTTTTAAAAGTTCATGATAAACCCAAATTATTTGGAAAATAAGAATTCCAAAACCAGCAAAAACAAACAAACAAAAAAACCCAAACCAAACCAAACCAAACCAAACAAAACAAAACAAAACAGTCAGGATCTCCAAACTTCACAAGAGCATCAAAAAATGAAATATTCATTTCATTCTGTTAGAGATATATTTAAAATAATGTGGCTGTAAAAGTATAATAGAGAAATATTACCTAATTGAAATAACCAAATTCTTTTTTTCAAATAACTCTTGAGAAATCTAGCTTCCATATAAAATTTACTGAATTACCAGTTCAAATATACCACACATAATGGAATTATCTGCTAAATTTTGAACCAAGAAGGATTCTGACTTACTTCTCAATTGGAAGGACATGAGGTCCAGAGATAGAATAACGATACAGAAAAGTCAGAAACTTCCTGAATGCGTCAAAAAAAGGCCAGTGAGAAAGAAGACAGATGCATTTATTAGTGTGAATTGTTTTGGAACTATCAGATTTCCCATCTGCTGATGATGCTAAACCCAAGAGAAGTCTCTGTTTTTCTGTGAGATTTTCCTCGGAGTATGGTTCATAAAACTGAATAGCAGCACCATAGACCTGGAAAACAAGAAATATATTTAATAAATACACCTTATATCATTTATTCAAATCATATCATTAAATATTTAATGGAGGAGCCATTACGAGCTAGGCCATTAAAAGCCTTTTAGATGCCCATGAGCCAGGCAAGGTGCCAGGGAGCAGGAACACAGTGGTGAACAAACATCTCTCTTGGTTTCTCGGAGTATGTTTAAAAAAATAAAAAATTAAAAAAAACAGAAAACACTACACAGTGCTACTCTCACATCTCATTATTGAAAAAAAAGATGTTTCAATTAAATCGAGTTTGTTTTCTGAAGAGTGAAAGCAATTGAATCAATATTCTCTATAACAAAATGACTGAAAATTATTATTTAGTAGACAATGGGACAGAATTTTAGACAAGGAAATATACTTGTCAATTCACTAAATTTCTCTGGACCTCAATTTCCCAATCTATAAAATGAGGATGTTAGACTAAATGATTTCCAAGGCCTTTTCCAACTATCATAGTCTATGATTCTGAATAGCTTTGCATATATAATAATGTCTTTTGTATTACTCTCAAAGCATCTGGTTGACACAAAATGAAGCAATGAAAGATCATCATTTGATGATGAAAAAAAAAAAATCTTTTACCATATTCACAGAAAAGCACTGGGGTGTATGGGACAGAATGAAATTTCTCTTTTCCTTTATCTCTGAATATAGTTATTTTAACCAAGTGGAAGAGGTATGTGTAATAGATTCAATTTAACCAGTTTTTTTTTTCCTACTGTTCCTTACATTATATAAAACTTAAGACCTGAAAACGTACAAGAGGGGCACTTGGGTGGCTCAGTCGGTTAAGCGTACGACTCTTGGTTTTGGCTCAGGTCACGATCTCTCAGTTTTCTGAGTCTGAGCCCCGCATCAGGCTCTGTGCTGGCAGTATGGAGCCTGCTTGGGATTTTCTCTCTCTCTCTCTCCCTCTGCCCCTTCCCTACCCATGCTGTCTCTGTCTCTCTCAAAATAAATAAACTTAAAAAAAAAAAAAAAAAAGAAAACGTACAAGAAATTTGTCGACAGTTGTTAAAACACACAGTACCTTTTCAGCTGAGGCTCCAGTTAACACAAATGTAGAAAAAACAGGGAGAGGGTATTTGCTATTTGGTGGCCAACATTCAATAGTTGCACCCATTGGTAAACAAAATAGGGGAACAGATTCTGGGAGTGAGAAAGACTCATAATCTTCTTGAGGATATCTACAAATTAGACCTATAAAAACAATAATAAATATGAGGTCATCATCTCTTGAATTCAGGTACTCAAAATCTGAATGATGCTAAAATGTTTTATAACTACTTAACATTATATTACATATATGTTCATCAAATAGCTCTGAATGCTTCAGTAGAATACATCCAGATTTTTATCTTCAAACATTATAACTATTCATAATAACTAATTAATATTTATCAAGCTTCATCCATGAAGGCTAAGTAAGACAAACAAGAAAAGATTATCCTAAAGAAACATACACAGGTACAAACACAATCGTAAAACTTCAGTTTGTGGTCATACTACCTTGAAGCAAGTGAAAAACTCGTTTTTTGAAATTTTCAACACGGTTACCCATCTTCTTTTAAAATCAACCTTCCATTGAGTATCCAATAAATTTAAGGATGAGACAAAACAGAAAAAAAAAAAACAAAACCCATGGGTTGTGGTGCCAGTCCTGACACTAATACATTATAAGATTTTTTTCCTTAAATTTTACTAGCCTTCATAATACATGTATATATTAAGTATTCCATGAAAAATTATACTTACCCGCTTTGTAAGATATAGTGTTAGTCTTTGCCACTGATTTTTTATAACATAAGTACACTGCTGATCCCCACTGAATCAAAAAAAAAAAAAAAAGGAAATATCATTTAACTTTAAAAGGTAGTAACTTAATAAAATGGACTCTTTGATATCTCCAGTACATATTATCTAAGATGTAGTAACAGATTTCTGTTAGGTATTTTCAGTTGATTATTTTGTCATCATTTTATCAGAGTTTTCGCCCACTTTTCTTTCAGAAGTAATATTTCATGTTTTTTTCCCCACTGTAACAGCAATAACATGAGGAAAATTTGACTGTTTAAAATAATTAAGTCATGACAATTTAGATTTTATTCCAACTCCAAACTTTGGGCAGAACTGATTAAGAAATATCTAGGGGCGCCTGGGTGGTTTAGTTGGTTGAGCGTCCGACTTCGGCTCAGGTCATGATCTCACAGTCTGTGAGTTTGAGCCCCGTGTCGGGCTCTGTGCTGACAGCTCAGCACAGATTCTATGTCTCCCTCTCTCTCTGACCCTCCCCCGTTCATGCTCTGTTTCTGTCTCAAAAATAAATAAACATTAAAAAAAAAAAAAGAAATATCTACCCATGGGTATACCTTCCTTTAGATTCCACAGCCTCTTTCTATAGCTCTTTATACCAAAACTTAAGAGTTATAATTTCCTATATCTGTTTCCGTGTTTCCCATTCTCTCCTGAATCCATTCCCAATCAGGTTTTAATCGCACCATTCCTTAAAAGAACAATTTAACAACTTTAATGATGCCAAATTTAACAGTTGATTCCTATACTACATCTTCTCCAACCTCTCAACAGATCTGGACAGCACTAATGACTCCCAAAACATGTTCTTGCCTTTTGAGGCATCACATTCTCCTGGTGCCTTCCCACCAAACCTCTGGCTACTCCTCAGTCTCCTCCTCCCCTTTTCCCTGATCATTAAATGTGATCTCTTCTTTCCTTTTCTTTCTGTGAATGATCTCATACATTTAGTCCCATCGTTTTGTAGAACAGCTACTCCCAAAGGAGTCTCAAATTTCTAGTCCCAGCTGCAACAGAGATGGGGAAGACTGTGGATAAAGCAGACTTGGGGGTTGGGGGTGAAGAAAAGGACTTCAGTTTTAGACATAAGTTTGAAACATCTATTAGACATCCAAGTGAAGTATCAAATAGAGCTCAAGTGAGGTCTGAAAAGAAGATGTGACTTGGGAGATTTGCTACTTGACATTAGATGATGACAGATACATGCACACAGACACTCCCTTACCTCCTCTGGGCTCAACTCCAAACAACACTTCATCAGAGAGCCCTTCCTTCATCACCTTATATGCAATAACAATCTTGCCTCTACCCTGTCCCGTCTTCCCTATCATCCCATCTTGCTTTCTTCTTCCTCCACAGCACTTACTACCACTTGGCATATTGTATATTGTCTTACTTATCAGTGCAAAGCCCAAAACGGGGCTCAATCCTATGACCCTGGGATTATGATCTGAGTCAAAATCGAGTTGAGCCGAATGAGGTTTAAACCTACTGAGCCACCCAGGGACCCCAGGATTTTATTTTTAAGTAATCTCTACACCCAACTTGGGGTTCAAACTCACCACCCTTAGATCAAGAGTCACATGCTCTACTGACTGAGCCAGCCAGGCACTCTATAAGTTAAACATTTAAAGCATTTCCAGAACAATGGTTCCTCTTTCTTTTTGCTGAACCTTGTGTGTGAAAAACTTCAGAAAACCTTCTTTTAGTTTTGATATCTGTGGTTCTTTTCCTCCAGAGTCCCATAACTTTTACTGTATCTCCAAGTCCTTGTTTTTTATTTTTGAATATTCCTTTTGTTTTCTGCCATATTCAAGTGGTCATATAGTTCCCTTCTTATCATCACAAAGGTTATCATTGAGGGTTTTTTGTTATCTTGAAAAACTGGTTTATTGGGAATTGGAGTTGGGACTTATCAATAGAAAGTCTTATTTATACATTTGTACACATCTCAGAAACTAAAAGCCTAGTTCGTCTACATTCATAATATCCACTTGACTTTTATACATCCATTCTTTTGATGCAAAAATACTAAACCGTTTATAAAAACAAAATGCCGGGGCGCCTGGGTGGCGCAGTCAGTTAAGTGTCCGACTTCAGCCAGGTCACGATCTCGCGGTCCGTGAGTTCGAGCCCCGCGTCGGGCTCTGGGCTGATGGCTCGGAGCCTGGAGCCTGTTTCCGATTCTGTGTCTCCCTCTCTCTCTGCCCCTCCCCCATTCATGCTCTGTCTCTCTCTGTCCCAAAAATAAATAAACGTTAAAAAAAAAAAATTAAAAAAAAAAAAAAGAAAAGAAAACCAAAATGCCAACACGGTAATGAGGATAATTTAATGTCGTGAGCACAATTTAACATACTGGTCTGCTGGAGACACATGAAAAATATTTAGGAAAGCAAGAAAAATTTTTAGATGAAGAGTCAACATATTGCATCATTGTTCATAATTGATCCTCCCCACAAAAGGGAAACAATCCAAGTGTCTATCAGTAGGTGAATGATTAAAATAAACTGTGGTTCATTTATTAATGAACTACTTTCCACTGGTTCAGATGAAGAAATAAAATCTGTATCAACTTTACTAATTTTCAAAAACATATTAATGAGTTAAAAAAAGCAAATCACAGAAGAATATATTCAGTATATTACCGTTTATGTGAAATTTAAAAGTACACAAAGTAACAATACATATTTATAGATGTATAGTAGAAAGTTTTTAAATACATGTGAATGAAATGCACTAGCTTCAGGCTAGTTGTTAACTCTGGAGGACAGAAAAGGATGGAAGATGAGGCTTTGGCTAAACCTGTAAATTTTTTTTTTTTTTTTTTTTTTTTTTTTTTTTTTTTTTACAAATTAAAACATTTGAAGCAAATATGTTAAATTGTATACATTTGTTAAATATAGGGGATGAGCACAGGGTGGTATAGTAGTCTCTTTTTAAAATTCCTTTTTAATGGCTATTTATTTTTGAAAGAGAGATAGAGCACGTCAGGTGGTGGGGGGTGCGGTGGGCAGAGAATCCCAAGCAGGCTCTGTGCTAACAGCAGCAAGCCCGATGCAGGGCTCGAACTCATAAACCGTAAGCTCATGACCTGGGCTGAAGTCAGACACTAAACTGACTGAGGCACCCAGGCACCCTATTATAGTAGTCTCTTAATTACTAGAAACATATCTTAAAGTTGGGGCACTTGGGTGGCTCAGGTGGTTGGGTGACTGACTCTTGATTTCAGCTCATGTCATGATCTCACAGTTCGTGAGACTGAGCATGGCATCAGGCTCTGTGCTGACAGCATGGAACCTGCTTAGCCTCCCTCTGCCCCTCCCCTCTGCTTGTACTTGCTCTCTCTATATAAAAAATAAAGATAGTAATAATAAAATCAAATAAATGTTTAACTTATAAATTCAGTACCCATTTGTGGTACACACTTTCAGATGTCTTTTTTTTTTAGGAAATAGGTACATGATTTAATTACTTGCTTAGTTACTAACTCTACTTTTCTAAACAATCCTGATAAATCTTTTTTTTTTTTTTTTATTTTTTTAATGTTTATTTATTTATTTTTGAGAGAGAGAGAGCATGACCAGAGAGAGGGAGACACAGAATCCAAAGCAGGCTCCAGGCTCTGAGCTGTCAGCACAGAGCCTGACGTGGGGCTCGAGCTCCTGAGACACAAGCTCATGACCTGAGCCGAAGTCGGACGCTCAACCGACTGAGCCACCCAGGCGCCCCAATCTTTTTTTTTTTTAAATGAACATTCTTTTTTTTTTTAACGTTTATTTATTTTTGAGAGAGAGAGAGTGAACAGGGGAGGAGCAGAGAGAGAGAAGGACACAGGATTTGAAACAGGCTCTGTGCTGACAGCGTGATATGGGGCTTGAACTCACGAACTATGAGATCATGATCCGAGCTGAAGTTGGACGCTCAACTGACTGAACCGTCCAGGCTCCCCTCAAATATGAACATTCTTAAATGGTTGTAAAACAAAAGCCATTTGGATATAATATTTAAAAAAATACTCTCGATGAGTCAAAAACTGAGGAGATGGTCACAAATTTGCCAGAAATTAGCTGTGTGAATCAAAGCATCCAGACTAGCAGTTTTCAACCACTTGAGCATTTTAAGATCTTTTCTGGCTCTAAAATATGCTTCCATTGTAAGTCAGTCAAAGTCTAAATCATTTAAGTCTTACAGTCCAAAACTTGAAAACAAATAGTTCTTGAAAAGTCTTTCCACAAGCTTAATGGGAGGGTGGGGAAGATTCTTTTTGAGGCCAAAGCTATAAGTCTGGTACAAAATATCAGGTAGGAATTTGAGGAAAGATTCACCACACATCTCATGTCCATTACCTTGGTCTTTTGGTTTTTTCCCTGGTTTAGAAACCTGATAGATGACTTTCGTTCAAGCTACCTAACCTTCAAAAACAAGAGTCAGCTACATAACTATTGCTGGGTATTATCAACACATCAATAATTTAATCCCTACCACTTCCTAATTCTTTACATATACATTAGACAGATATGAACGTAAGTCTTCTATATTGGATGTTTATTTAAAATTTTCTGAGTTAGAAGTCACTGTACATCTGCTTCAAAGAACAAAATTTGCTTTTACCACCTTATAGTCGATGGAAACAAAGGTTGGTAACAAAAATAAGTCACAACCCACTACTTAAAAAAAAGACATCAACTGCTAAGATCAGGCAAGTTTCCCTATACTCAGGACTGATATGTGTATGGATAAGAAAGTAAACATTTAAGGGATTTTATTCTGGTAATATTTCTTAAAAATTTTAGGAGGAGCTTAAGTACTGGGCAAAAATAAAATTTAAAAAGCTCTTCCTTGGGGTGCCTGGGTGGTTCAGTCGATTAAGCGTCTGATTCTTGATTACAGCTCAGGTCATGATCTTGGCTCAGGTCATGATCTCACGATTCATGAGATGGAGCCCTGTGTCAGGCTCTCTGCTGAGGGTGCAGAGCCTGCTTGGGATTCTCTTGCTCTCTCTGCCTGCCTCTCTCCCTCTTTCTCTCAAAATAAACATTTAAAAAATTAAATTAAATTTAAAAAGCTCTTCCTTGCTGAATGTCAGTTGTATCTCAATTGAAAAAATGAAGCGAAAAGCTTTTCCCCAGACATTAAGTACACATAAAAGGGACTGATGAAGCAGAGTTAACCAAATTTATAGCTAATATTTATATAGCAATCTCTGTGTACCAGACAGTATCCTAAGTTAGTTAAAAATATTAATTCATTTAATCTTCACAAAAATAAAGTACAACTTTACCCCTATATCGTGAACAAGGAAACTGAGGCACAAAGAATCAAGGAACCTGTCTAATCACATATCTGGATTTCAAATCCACTAGCTTAGGTGGAGTCCATTTCCGTTCACACTGTGTTACATTCCTCTTCCTTCTTTTAGTAGAGAATAAATGCTCTCTGACAACATTGGGACCAATGTTTCAGGATAAGAAAACCTAGAAAATTCCTATCTCCGGGTTCAGTTTCAATGCAGTAAGTCTACCTTGAGCACCCTGATTAACTAATAAAACCTAGAAATGGTTCTGATGACATTATCAATTTACTTTGGGTCAAAACCCAACAAATTCACAAAATAAATGGAAAATTCACCAATGGGAAAATGGCAAGTTACCTGTGAGCCTGCATAATCTTGCTAAAATTCCAAACCAAATCTGAAATGATATTAAGCAGGACATTGTATCATAAAAGCTTAAAAACCCTTCTTACGGGGTGCCTGGGTGGCTCAGTCAATTGAGCATCAGACTTTGGCTCAGGTCATGATCTCACAGTTCATGGGTTCGAGCCCTGTGCTGACATGGAACCTGCCTGGCATTTTCTCTCTCTCCCTCTTTCTCTGCCCTTTCTCTGCTCATGCTTTCTCTCTCTCCCTCAAAATAAATAAATAAGCTTTAAAAATTAAAAAAAAAAAACTCTTCTTGACATCACTATCAATACCACATAAGGCTTGTAAAACTGTTTGCTACCATGATCTTTTTTTCCCATCATAATCTCTCCAACTATCACATGTTATCACCAAATCAAAATAATATGGAAGGATGGCACAAAAGGATAGGACATTTTGTGTGTGAATCACTGTTGACAAAAAAAAAAAAAAAAAAAAAAAAAAAAAAAAAGGTCATCTAATTAGGGGTAACACTGCTGCAGATTATTCTTTTTCGATACAATTTGGATCATGTCAATATCTATTTTTTGAATTACCTATTTAAAAATTTTAAACAAATACTGATACTACTTAAAGTTGCAGGTTTTTCTTAAAGAAAATTTTCTTCAAGAATTGAAAGAGGGGCGCCTGGGTGGCGCAGTCGGTTAAGCGTCCGACTTCAGCCAGGTCACGATCTCGCGGTCCGTGAGTTCGAGCCCCACGTCGGGCTCTGGGCTGATGGCTCGGAGCCTGGAGCCTGTTTCCGATTCTGTGTCTCCCTCTCTCTCTGCCCCTCCCCCGTTCATGCTCTCTCTCTCTCTCTCTGTCCCAAAAATAAATAAAAGTTGAAAAAAAAATTAAAAAAAAAAAAAAGAATTGAAAGATACAGATAATACACATTTAGTGCTTTCATACATCCCATGCGTACTGGGACACAGTTGTAAATTCATTTAATCATCACAATAACTTAGATGCTATTACCACCCTCACTTTACCATTGTGAAATCGATGCATAGAGAGACAAAGTAACTTGCCCAAAGTCACAGAGTCAGTGTCAGAATTAGGATTCACAGCCAGACACTCTGGCTCCAGTCTGTGCTCTGAACCACTTGGCTATATTGACCTTAACCACTACAACACCAATCTATTTTACTGTCTTACTGAGGGAGTTAAAAATATTTTTCAGGGTCTCAAAATCTGTACTATAACCAGTCACATATCAATATACCCCGGTTCTTCCTCTTCTAGCTTTATCTAAACCTTCAGTGTTTCTCATGTTGCTAGCTTAACAGAAAAGTGAATAATAATTTAAAAAAATCAACTTCCCATAATAAAAACTTAGTATGTATACAATCTTAAATATTGGAGGACCTGAGTGGCTCAGTAGGTTAAGTGTCTGACTCTTGATTTTGGCTCAGGTCATGATCTCACTCTTCATGAGCTTGAGCCCCGTGTTGGGCTCTATGCTGACACTGAGGAGACTGCTTGGGATTCTCTCTTTTCTTTTCTCCCTCTCTCTCTCTATCCCTACCCGGCTCACACACACTCACTCTCTCTCACTCAAAATAAATAAATAAACATTTAAAAAATATCCTAAATCTCAGCAAAGTATTCATTTACATAGTTATAACAGGACAATGTACATATCTGTTTTGGGATAATTAAGAAATTAAGTTTGAAAATTTGTGATTAAAAATCCAACTATTTACAAAATTATATTTAAAAAACCCAACTTTCATATTTTGTTGGTAGGATTATAACTGGTTAAGCCTTTCTGGATAAAAATCTTAAAAGTAAAGCTTTGATCTACAAATTTCAGGACATATCCTAAGGGAATAATTTAGCAATGCCGTATAGTGTTTAAGAGTTTGGTTCTAGAGTTCTATAGTTTGGGTCCGAATCTTGGTTCACCTGCTTACTGAAGGTATGAATGACCTTGGGCAAACAACCTTTTTAACTCTCAAATTTCCTTCTCTGTAAAATGTGGGTGGGAAACACTACCCAGGGGGTTGTGAATTAACTGAATTAATGGATATGAAATACTCAGAATAGTGAATAGCACATAAGAGCTCAATAAATGTAAATTATTCTATAGAAAATTTAGTTGTGATTATGTTCATAACAGCTTTGCTTATAATATAAATAAATTGAATCTAAATGTCTTACAATAGAAGATGGAATAAATACATTGTGGCAAAATCCATTTAATGCAGTAATATTATGCCATTCAATGCAGTTATATATTAAAATATGCTCAACCTCCACAATAACGAAAGGAATGCAAATTAAAATTAGAATGATTTCTTGCTTTATTAGTCAATAATTAAAAAGCAATTGATAACAACCATTTTTTTAAAGTAGGCTCCATGCCTAACATGGGGCTTGAATTCATGACCCTGAGACCAAGAGTCACATGTTCTAACTGAGCCAGCCAAGCACCCCAAGGGAAAGGGAATTCTTTTTTTTTTTTTTTTAATGTTTGTTTATTTTTGTGAGAGAAAGAGGCAGAGTGTGAGTGGGGGGAGGGGAGAGAGAGAGATACACACAGAATGTGAAGCAGGCTCCAGGCTCTGAGCTGTCAGCACAGAGCCCAATGCGGGGCTCAAACCCATGAACCGTGAGATCATGACCTGAGCCAAAGTCAGATGCTTAACTGACTAAGCCACCCAGGTACCTCAGGAAAGGGAATTCTTATTGAAAGTGCCACAACCCTTTCAGAGCAATGTGTCAACACTTTTCAAAATGTACAGCATACCCAGGGACCCATCAATTCCACTTATAATTATTTATTCTTCCAGAGACACTACAATAAATACACAAAGAAAAAGGTACAGGCTTGATCAAAGCAGCATCACTAATAATGGGAAGAACTGGAAATAACTTGTAATCATTACTCTTTATTCTTATTTTCTGGAATAGTATATAATTATTATAAGAAATAGATAGTTCTATTAACTCACGAAGGTGGATAGTGGAAAAAAGCTTCTGTCAGAATATATATAAAGTTCCAATTTTTGAAAAATAAAGGATGAATTCATTCACATTATGTATATTGCACACATATCTGAAAGGACAAAAGGCCTGAAAGGACACAAGCCAAATCAGTAATTGGTAATCCTGGAAAGGGATTACAAAAGATGAAAGTAAGAACAAGAACTTTCACTTCATAGGCCTACAATTTGCTCCCCCTCTCAATGTTTTGGGGGGCGGCACACATTTCTTTTTAAAATTTAAAACAGCAATAAAAGAACAAAGACAATTACAGATCATGCATAGCCTTAAGGCTACTGAAAGGACTTTGACTAAGAGTGAGATGGGAAGCCATTAAGGGTTGTAAGCAGAGGAGTGAATAGGGTCCAATTTATGTTTTACAAGGATCGCTCTTGCTGCTACATGATGAATAGGCTGTAGGAAGAAGTAGAAGCCTTGATCAGTTGGACCAGGGATCTGGCACACAATGGCCTGCATTTGACCCAAGGCCTGTTTTTGTACACCTGAGCTAAGACTAGTTTTTAATTTTTAGGGGTTTAAAAAAAAGAATATGTGACAGAGACTGTATATGACCCACAAAACTTATTATTTAGCCCTTTATATGAAAATTTGCCTGTCTCCTAAATTAGAATACTATTGCAACCATCCTGTTAAAAGGGGATTATGGCTTGGACCAGAGTTGTAGCAATGGAGAGGCTGAGTATTGGTCAAGTTCAAAATATGTTCCGAAATTGGAGTCAACAGAATTTACAGAAGAATTGGATGAAAAGTAGAAGAGAAAGGTTAAGGATTACTTCAAGGTTTTTAGCCTGAGTAACTAGAAGAGTACAATTTTCACTGCATCATATAGAGATTAGGGCAAAGGGAAGGAGTTAGCAAAGGCAGAAGTGGAATGATGGGTAAGGTAGGAGGAAAGAGCTACAGAGTACTCAGGAAGAGAATCCATCTTATCTTCCTGCCACTGTTTCAAGAAAGAAGTGATCAGCTATGTCAAAACCTACTGAAAAATTACAAATTAAAACCACTGAATTCAACAGCAAGAGCAATATTGGTGGAATGGTAGAGACAAAAGCCTAAGCTAGAGAGAGTCAAAGTGAGGAAGGGGACAGAATATAGTCACGTCTTTTGAGATGTTTTACTGTAAAGGAGAACAATGAAATGAGGCAATAGACAGAGGCAAACATACGAGTCAAGAAGTTTTGTAAAGATGGGAAATATTGCAGTAGGCTTTGCGTGCTGGAGTAAATAATGCAATAGAGAAAGACCAATGATTCCTAAAAAGTAGAAACATTGCTGAAGCCATGTCCTCAAATACTTAAGTATGTGGGATCTAGCGCACAACTGAAGGGGTTAACTTTGGCTAGTGTATTACTTTTCCAGTAAGGGGAAAAATATTCTTTAAATTGGAAGAAAAAAAAAAAGCAAATTGCTTTTTGCACAGTTCCTTTTGAAAGTACAACTATTTTCCCAAAAAGGAAAGATCCACTATCTTTGAAAACATATTTTTTAATTCAGTTATTATGCTCTGCTGTTTTTCAAAGATTTTAAATCGTGTTCTTTTCATCAGTGGCTAATTTTACCAGTACAAAACAAGTCACTTACCATACTGTTATTGAGATTCTTGTCAACTTTGCAAAATGTGTGTGGTGGGCTTTCTCCTTTACTGGGTACGATAATACATATGTCTGTGACAGCCAACGTATTCTGAGTCATGTTTTCAGAGGCTCTTCGGTAAGTGATATAAATTTTTTGTGATGAGGTACTGCCACTAATATTTGCAGGGCGTCCATACGGAGTACTCTGAATAATTTCACACCCTTGTTTCAACCTTTCTTTCCAGTCGTATAAAACCCTAAAACAAAAATACATAAATAGCTACACAAATGCAAAACATCTTCAAATAGGATAGGTAATATTTTCAGGTATCATCAACTGATCCTTAAATGTAGCAGATATTCCAATCTTACAGCAAGTCTGAATTGAACCATCCCATGTAAAACTAAAGGGTAACGGTTTCCCTGCCCAAAATTAAAATAATGTAAGGAAAAGTCAGAATACCTCTTAGGTTTGTTGGCATAAACCACAGAAAGGCAAGGATTAAGTGCAGACGCACCTGCTGTGGCACTCCATTTAACAGATGTGTTTACTTTTGTCTCTAAAACCAAGCATCTTTTTTTAGAAAAAGCAACTTGGTTTTAGCCAAAGTTATAATTTTACAAAAGGCTCCTTGCCAGACAGTATAGAACCTGCTTACACACTTTTACTTCCAACGCTTCCCTCAGGTTTAAGAGACGGTTTAGGTTTTCAAAAGGTAAAATAACCTCAAATCCACCTTTAATCGAAAGGATGGGTGAAAGACATAGGCTTTTTTTTCTTCTTCTTTTTCTTTATTGTGGTAAAATGGTAGGATTTTATTAAAGGGCAGGCCAGGCATCTGTTCCTTAAGTCTTCTAAAAAGTACTTGGGGATACAAGGAAAATGTCATACTGGAGTAACATCAGTCTATTCCCTCAGAGAATTCACTGATTTGTACTTGGCATGAGCCAATGAAAATTTAAAGCTCTACTATACTGAGTGTGTTTCTGCATTTGCTATAAAAACTGTTGTAACAGGCAATATCCTCAACATCAGTCAGTATTTCCTTTTATAAAATCCCATAATTCAAATAAAATTAAGTGCCAAAAACTGGTCAAATTATTTCACTGTAATATAATTTTTAATTTCCCTTTATGTCATGACCATCTGCAAACTTAAAGAAATTTTTCTCTGAACATTCGATTTTGAAAATTTGGAGTTAGATTTGACAGTTCGAATTATAGCAACTATGTTTATCCTAATGTTAGCTTAAATGCTTATTCTTCCCTCTCTCCCTTTTGATCTTGCTTTTCTGTTTTGTTTTCTTTAATCTTTAAAAAAAAAGGCACTGTAACAGAGAGAAATTAAACACACTTCAATTCAAATTTCTACTGGCTACTAGCTGTATTCTCTTGGGCAGATATTTAACCTCTCTGAGCCTTGTACTAATCAGAGAGGCTACAACATTGAAAAATCTAACTCACATGGGCACCTGGGGGCTCAGTGGGTTAAGCATCTATCTTTAGCACAGATCATGATCTGACTGCTCGTGGGTTCAAGCCCCACATGGGGCTCTGTGCTGACAGCTCAGAGCCTGGAGCCTGCTTCAGATACCATGTCTCCCTCTCTCTCCGCCCCTCCCCTAATCTCTCTCTCTCTCTCTCTCTCTCTCTCTCTCTCTCTCTCTCTCGCAAAAATAAATAAACATTAAAAGTAATCTAACTCACAGGATCTTGACAGAACTGGAAAACAGCTCCTCAACTGAAAATAAGAAATCTAAATATAATACAAACCACCACCAACAAACTACCATCACCTCAAATTTTTTAAAGATATGGAATATATATTTGATAACTATTTTCTTTAATCGGGTACTGTGTTGTTAAATCCAGTACTTGCATTACTACTATTGATTTTTAAATTGTTAGGAACTTTTCTTGTGTAACTAAACTAAGCTTTTCAAAGCCTGTTAAAAAATGATGCTCTCTCCTCCCCAATGACAACAAGTTAGGATAGTTGTAAGGGTGGTTAATTTGGGGTGTCTGGGTGGCTCAGTGGGTTAAGTGTTTGACTCTTGGTTTCAGATCAGGTCATGATCTCATGGTTCATGAGACTGAGTCCCAAGGTGGGCTCTGCTCTGGGTATGGAGCCTGATTGGGATTCTCTCTCCCTCTCTCTCTGCCCCTCCCCCCTTCTCAAAATAAATTTTTAAAAATTAAAAAAAAAAAAGATGGTTAATTTACATTCCAGTTTAAGTTCTTCACTATTGGAGAATCCTTCATGTGCTTGGAAAAGTCCTCATCTCTAAACTAGGAAACTTCAACACCTTAACGAGAATCTGCAACATTCCCTTCATTTTATCCACAAGTTAGAATTGTGATGATGATCAGTGATCATAGGAGCAAATTACCTAATCTTTTGAAAAGAAGATCTAACAGCTGGCTTACTTTCCCAAGCCATTTACTAAATATATAAGCTTTAGAAGAAGCAATATAGTAGCTGTTCTGAAACCAACTTAAAATTACTATAATTCATTCATGAATTAATAGAACCAAAATTATTTTTTTTTTTAGGTAGGCTTCATGCCCAGCATGGAGTCCAACATGGAGCTTGAACCATGACCCCGAGATCATGACCTGAGCTGAGATCAAGAGTCAGCCACTTAACTCACTGAGCTACTCAGGCGCCCAAAAATTGATTTTTAGTATAACTTTTTGATATCAAACATTAAGTGACAGGATTTTTAAAGTGGAAGAAATTTCAGGAGCTCTTCCAATTCCAATTCATTCTATCTCCCCTTAGGCATTAGTAAATATGACTATCCACTTTCAGACTTAATAGTAGGAGATGAAACTTTTATAGCCCCTACTGGTAACATCAGTAGGGATATTGATATCTTCTCTGTTTTTATTTTTTGAAGTTTATTTATTTACTTTGAGAGACAGAGAGAAAGCACAGGCGCGGGAGGGGCAGAGAGAGAAAATCCCAAGTAGGCTCCCCGATGTCGGCGCAGAGCCTGATGTAGGGCTCAAACCCACAACCATGAGATCACAACCTGGGCCGAAGTCAGATGCTTAACTGACTTAGCCACCCAGGCACCCCCTTCCCAATTTTAACTCAAATATTGCAAGTTAAAGTCATGCCTTTTTTGCAACTGAGTAATGAAAACAATAAAGCTAATCTTCATTCCTTATAAACTTTTCATCTATTTTGAAGACATTATTAGAGCTACCTGTAGCTTTCCTTTGGCCTTTTTCTTCCAGTTTTTCAGTGGGCATCTTATTTTTCTACCTTTAAAGTGTTGTTCCTCTTTTGCCCCATGTGTATATGGATATATCTATATCTATATCTTATGTAGATATCTTTACGCTTATATATTCTCCTTTTGTATATATAATACATATTATATAATGTATATAATGTCAACTTCTGCAAAGATTTGGGTTCTTTTTAAAAAATGTAAACTACACATACATGTAAAAGAGAAATATATAAATGTAAATATTTATGTGTGTGTGTGTGTGTGTGTGTGTGTGTGTGTATATATATATGCACACACACAAATACTCATCTTTTAAAAAGAGCCCCAATCTTTGCAAAAATTGATGAGCTGGTCCTAAAATCCATATGGAAATTCAAGGGACCCAGAATGGCCAAAACAATCTTGAAAAAGAACAAAGCTGGTAGATTCACACTTCCAATGTAAAAACTTAATACAACGCTACAGTATTCAAAACTGCGTACTGGCACAAAGACAGACATGTTGACAAATAAAATAGAATTTGCAAGTCCAGAAATAAACCCATATGTCTATGACCTATTAATTTTTGAAAATGGGGAAAGAATGATCTCCTCAATGGATGGTGCTAGGACAATTGGATATCCATAAGCAAAATATTGAGGCTGGATCTCTTCCTTGACCATATACAAAAATTAAGTCAAAACAGATCAAAGGTCGAAATATAAAGGCTGAATGTATAAAAACCCTTAGACAAAAACTTAGGTATAAATCCTCATGACTTGGGATTAGTAAAAGCTTTCTTAGAGAGGATGCCAAAACACAAGCAACCGAAGAAAAAATAGACAAATCAGACTTGATCAAAATTAAAAACTTTTCAGCTTCAAAGGATACCATAAAGAAAGTGTAAAGACAACCCACAGAATGGGAGAAAATATTTGTAAATTATATATTTGATAAGTGACTTGCATTTAGAATACATAAAGGACTCTCAAAGCTCAACAATAAAAAGATAAGCCAGTTAAAAAATGGGTACAGGATTCTAAATAGACATTTCTCAAAAGATTTATGGATGGCCAGTAAATACACGAAAAGATGCTCAACATTATTAGCCATCAAGTGAATGCAAATCAAGACCACAATGAGATACCATTAGGAAAGCCACAATCAAAACAATGATACAAAATGTTGGCTAGGATGGGGACAAACTGGAACCTTCATACACTGCCAGTGGGAATGCAAAGTCATGCAGCTTTTTGGGAAGACAGTCTGGCAGTTCCTCAAAAGATTAAACAGAGTTATTAAATGACCCAGCAATTCCACTCCTAAGTATACATATACATAAGAGAAATGAATGAAAACATATGACCATATAAAAATTTATATATGACTATTTCCAGCAGCATTATTCATAATAACCAAAAAGTGCAAACAACCCACATGTCCATCAAACTGATGAATAAATTGTGAAAACAAACAATTTATGGTGCATCCATAAATGGAATATTAGTCAGCCATGTAAAGGAATGAAGTACTGACACATACTACAACACGAATAAACCTGGAAAACATAATGCTAAGTGAAAGAAGCCAGGCACAAAATGTATTATTTTTTTGCCTTAGAATATGATTCCATTTATATAAAATGTCCAGAGTAGGCAAATCCATAGATACAGAAAGCAGAGTAAGCATTGCCTTGAGCTGAGGGGGTTAGGCAGAATGGGACAGCAGCTAAAATGAGTACAGGGTTTCTTTCTGCCATAATAAAAATGTTCTGAAGTTTATTGTGGTGATGGTTGCACAACTTTATAAGTTATACTGAAAACTACTGGATTGTACATTTTAAATCGGTAAATTTCATGGCATATGAATTCTATCTCAATAAAGCTATTATGGGAAAAAGATGCCCTAAGTTCAGTATCATATCCTAAGTAGAGCACTAATTTACCCCAAGATCCTTGTTTGATGCATACAGATTTAAGCATCCACCTACAATGATCATTACAACTGATGCTCAAAAGCCACCCTTTTCTAGTACTTTTAAAATGATTAAAATTTTTACGGTCAGGAAAAAACACTAGTTTTCTGGTACTTTACTGTAGAAGTTTGAAACTTTCAAAAGAAAAAAAAAGTTTATTTAACAGAAAGCAATTCCACCAAGATGAAAGTGCTGGGAACCTGCAGGACAAAGGAACACTCAAACGGTATAAGGAACACAGAAAGACAACACAGGATTCTAATCATGTCCCTATTTTTCTAAAGCTGCCACATATCTATTAATGAATGAATTGAACAGTGAACTTCAAAATCTACAAGACATATTATTTGGATCAATAACAACAATTCTTACAAAAAACAAAACAAAACAAAACAAAACTTACCCCAGATCTGTAAGCGGAGGCTTATCTCTTCCTCTTCTGTAGCAAAGGTAAATCTGTGGCCCCACAAGACTTCCATTATTGAGATCAGCTGACAATCCAGTTGGAGTAACATCAATACAGATATAATCCCGTGGCACTTCCTCCCCAAGAGATTTAATAATAACTGCAACATCTGTAATAGGTTCTTTTGGTTTAGCTACTTTATGACAGGCATCATTGAAGTGAATTTCTTCTTCCAGAGGCTTTGAAACATCAGTTAATCCAGCTACAACAAAGTAGTCAGCAACACGAGGCCCCTTATCTTCAATCATCTTCCATTACAGAAGGTTACATCTAAAAAGAAAGTGAAAGACTAACATTCTCCTCAAATAAATTAAATAAATAGAAGTGGTTTGTGCGTAAATAAAAATGAAAATCTATAAAAAGAACACCACTTCCCTGATAAACACAGTACTGTTATTACACATTTCATTTTAATATGTAAAATGTGTGGCCTCTTTAAGAAATAGGAATGGATTCAGCACTATTTTCTGAATATAAGAATTTCTGAATACATGAATTTCCATTTGTAACAACGTGGAAGCTTGGATTACCTAAGTAGACAGCACAAACAACAACAAAACACATCTTGTAAATGCACAGACTAACCTGTAAAAATGAAATCCCCAGGGCCTCAAAACACTGAGAAAACCAAAGACCAGAGTGCAGCATATGAGCTGATAATGGGTGGGGGAAGTTTGCTGATCTCGTCTCATCGGTAATCAGGGGGTTTGTGTTTTAAAAGGCATTACAGGGACCGGAGACAAGGCTTTGGGACCACATAAGACAGGGAATTAGAACTGAAACATCTGCATAAAGCCAAGAGCTGGAAAGGGCTATATCCCCCGTTAAAGAGTGGATTTAAAAAATCCATCTGCTGGTACAGTGAGATAATACTGGGCCTCAATCTGGGCCCAGCTTTTGGAAGGGAGGAGGTAAAAAGGCTCCTATGTGAATGTATAACAACAGGCCTACTCATATTTGGATATGAAGTTTGACCTTAAGCCATCTCCATTGTCCCAAGAAGCTCCAAACAGATATTAACAATAACTGTGTTCCCAGGCTAGTGGTACCCTGGGGGAAGCAAATACAAAACAGTTCTGGAAGGCAACACCCTCAACCCAGGTTTTCCACAGATAAACCCCAGCTGAAGATGACCTCCTATTCCAAAACTATAAAAACATACAAAGAAAAATCCACCCTGAATGAGTCTCAACAGATACAACAAACAGAGGAACTTCAAATACTACAAGTACTGAGGGCAGAGATGTTAAAAGTAATACATGCTTATAAAAAATTCAAAGAAAAAATACGCAAAGTAAAATTCCATTATGTGTTTGCAAACACTTCAATAGCAAAATCTCCTTCAGGTGTCATTTAAACCTTATTTGTTTCTTTAGGAGAATATGCCCCCCCAGAGTGCGGTCATTGCTTATATAACAGTTATAAGAAAAAAGTTTAATATTTAGAGCAGATATTTTCCAACATACGTCTCATGTTAAACTTAGTTTCAATAAATGCAAAGAAAGGATTCCGTGTTCAAATACATTAGGTATATACACTTCATGCCTCTTTCATATATTTATAATAAAATGTATAAAAATATTTATGTCTCAACAGTACTTTGAAAAAGGTACCTGTTAACTTTGCTTAGCCCAGGATTTCCCAAGTCTATTTGAACAACTGGTGAACCCTATTTTCCCACTTAAAAACTAGAAAAAACACCCTCAAAACATGCTTTAGAAACTGTTAAATAATTTTCCTTTGTAGACCATAAAATAACTGAGGGCAAACAATTTTTTATGGGGTAGACTTGTTTATAATATAATTATCACCATTTTCATCATAATCCCAAAACTTACCAAATTTCCTATATTGCTAATGCAATGAGTTTTCAGAATTCATGCCACATTTCTTGGAATCTGTATCCATTGCTCAAATATACTCTGTAAATATTCCTACTGTTTACTTAGAAAACAAACCTAAAGAGGATCAAATGTTCCTACTTCCTTTATATGTATATGACTCCTATGTAGCAATTCCCTTACACATCAGATTTCTGCACAAAATAAAGGGCTTAAACTTTTCAGAAATGGTTCCTAGCCTGACTGTAAAGAGAAAGTAGTAACTTGTCTCCTGAGTTAAACACAGAGTAGCTGACTACATGTAACAGGTGCTGCGTGAAAAACAAGTAGTTTTACCCAATTGGTCATCTATCCGTTTCTAAAAAGTAGGAGAACAAAAGCACCTTTTTTTTAAAGCACTTCTGTATTAAACCTTTTTTCTTCACTTCATTACAGTCTTTGTGTTTTTTAATGGCTGCAATAGTATTTAAAAAAATTTTTTTAACGTTTATTTTTGAGAGACAAAGAGACAGAGCATGAGTGGGGGAGGGGCAGAGAGAGAGGAAGACACAGTATCTGAAGCAGGCTCCAGACTGAGCTGTCAGCATAGAGCCTAATGCGGGGCTTGAACTCACGAACTGTGAGATCATGACACAAAGTCAGATGCCAAAGTCAGATGCTTAACCGACTGAGCTACCCAGGTGCCCCTGCAGAGTTTTTTTTTTTTTTTTTTTTTTTTTTTAATGAATAGAACATTATTGAGCTCTTTCTTTATTGTTCATCGCTTTTACTTTTACTTACTTTGCTAATATTTTTAAATGCTATGATGAATAATCTTGAACATAAACCTATGGCTACAACTTTTTTTTTTGAGAGAGAGAGAGAGAGAGAGAGAGAGAGAGGGCACATGTGAACAAGAGCAGAGAGAGAGAGAGAGAGAGAGAGAAAGTGAGAGAAACCCAGGAGGGGCAGAGAGAGGGAGGAAGAGAGAGAGAGGTGTGGCTCACCCAAAGTGGGGCTCGAGCTCATGAACCTGGAGATCATGACTTGAGCCAATATCAGATGCTTAATGACTGAGCATTAAGTGCCCTGGCTACAATTCCTAGTATTTCTTCAGAATAAATTTATTAAACTAGAATTTCTAGGTCAAAAGTTACATAACCAACCCTCTATGTATGTTTATTTGTTTTTACGTGTGCATGAATTTTAAGCTATAAGCTCATGGTAGATACACATCTTAAAAATACCTTGGTAAAACACTTTCCTTTCATTATACTGAAGACATTTAAATACTCTCCTTTTCCCTAGACTAACTTCATGTTATTTAAGTTTATTTATTTATTTAAGTAATCTCTACACCCAACGTGGGTCTTGAACTCACAACTCCAAGATCAAGTTGCATGCTCTTCCAGTTGAGCCAGCCAGGCACCCCCCTAACTTCGTATTATTTAAACTAAAGCATATAGTCACTATTGCATACTATATAGTTTTATGTATTTCTATGCAGAAAAAAGGGAAAGAGAATGAAAACAATACCATCATGAAAATACACATGTATTTAATACGTTCTTTTGAAAGCTACTACTTAACTGTTGGAAATAAAAACAGCTATTATACTAATAAGCAGATATTTGAGAGAAATTTGTATGAAAAATTCATTTTGTTATATCTTTCTGATTCACAAATTTTAATGATTTGATCTCATTTACTGACTACAGTTAACTACTAACAGGGAACAAATTATTGTTCTTCATCAATACATATAAGAAAATAATCAATTTTAAAGTGGCACTAAAATCCTCTTACATTTATTGACAGAGAAGTAAATGATCCCAGTTCTCTTGCCTTGATGTTGTTGTTTTCCATTTATTCATTTGGGGAGAGTGGTTAGGAAGGTAAACAAAATATTTTAAGGCACTGCTGACCAAGTATATAATGCCAAGGACATAGTTGGCGACATTCCAGGTGACTTCTTGCAAGAACTAAATGCCCTTTAATTCACTCAAAAAAAAGTCTATAAAGTCTACAATACTGAAAATGCATCTCTAATTTTTATTTTAAATCAAGTGTTATCAAAGTAAGTTTAAAGTTTAGAACCTAGAGGGAAGACATCGTTAAAAATTACAAGGCAAAGAAAATACTGAAAATCTTTAATATAAAACTGAACAACAGTATTTTCTTAATTTTTATTTATTTTTGAGAGAGAGAGAGAGACAGACAGACAGACAGACAGACAGACAGAGTATGAGCAGGGGAGGGGCAGAGAGAAAGGGAGACACAGAATCCGAAGCAGGCTCCAGGCTCCAAGCTGTCGGCACAGAGCCCTATGCAGGGCACGAACCCACAAACCATGAGATCATGACCTGAGCCAAAGTTGAACACTTAACTGACAATCTCACAACTGTACTTTTTGGCAATTCCATTTAGGCAACAGACTTCCATTGGTGTGTAAAAATTACAATCCTCATGAAAAATACTACATATATATTAAGACAAAATGCTTTGCGTTGCCAAGAACTACCCACAGTTCCTTGGAAAAAGGTTTCCTAGTTACACGCAAAACTTGGATTTTTAGTGTAGTGCATGAGAGCAACCCCCCCCCAAAAAAAATTAGAGGGAAAAATTTTCTTTTCCCCTGGAAGTAAATGTCTTTGAATGCATTTAAATTGGGGGCCACACAAAATAAGCAGTTGATCCAACAGCTCTGTAAATAATCAGTAATAGAAAAACCCTGACATAACTTTACTCAAGTTGGAATAATGATAATACTATGTCATTAAGCAGTCATTGTTTTTTAATTCTTCTTTGTTCAACATGATATAGATAGCTTAAGGAGTTAGCTTATAAAATGTTTAAGGCCATCTTCTTAAAATTTCAGATACCTGCTCAGCTAGTATTTCACTTCAAAGTACATTTATTTTCTTTAAGAATAGCAAACAAGAAGGATGTGCTCTCTATTCCTAAAAGGTTTATGAGAACTAAATTAAGAAATCATTATAAGAAAGCTCTTACCCATTCAGCAACTAATGGAGACTGGTTTATTTTTCTCCCTTTATTATTTTTTAATGCTTATTTATTTTTGAGAGAGAAAGACAGAGTGCAAGTGGGGGAGGGACAGAGAGAACGAGACACAGAATCTGAAGCAGGCTCCAGGCTCTGAGCTGTCAGCACAGGGCTCAAACTCACGGGGCTCGAAGTCAGACGCTTAACCAACTGAGCCACCCAGATGCCCCTGTTCTTCTTCTCACTTTAAATTTTTTTTTTTCAACGTTTATTTATTTTTGGGACAGAGAGAGACAGAGCATGAACGGGGGAGGGGCAGAGAGAGAGGGAGACACAGAATCGGAAACAGGCTCCAGGCTCTGAGCCATCAGCCCAGAGCCCGACGCGGGGCTCGAACTCCTGGACCGCGAGATCGTGACCTGGCTGAAGTCGGACGCTTAACCGACTGTGCCACCCAGGCGCCCCTCTTCTTCTCACTTTAAATATCTGCCCAATCTGGGGCGCCTGGGTGGCTCAGTTGGTTGAGCGGCCGACTTCAGCTCAGGTCACGATCTCACAGTCCGTGAGTTTGAGCCCCACATCGGGCTCTGTGCTGACAGCTCGGAGCCTGGAGCCTGTTTCGGATTCTGTCTCCCTCTCTCTGACCCTCCCCCGTTCATGCTCTGTCTCTCTCTGTCTCAAAAATAAATAAACGTTAAAAAAAAAAATTTTTTTTTAAATATCTGCCCAATCAATTCAGAGTCTTCTGTATTTCTTCTATCATTCCAGTAGGTCAAAGTAGTTATGCATTTGCTACCTAGGCTAACTTTAAGGACAAGAAAAGAGTGGAAATCAGAGGTAACATTTTAAAGATATATGAAAAACAAAGTTGAGCATAGAAGTTTTGCAAAGTTATAAACTATTACTGAAATGGTAAAAGGAACAAAAGTCTCTCAGGGAATGATAAAAAGTCACACGCTCAAGACTTACATATGAAAATGGGCGATAACACAACGGACCAGTTCAACTACCCCTCACTCCAGTTCACTTGAATAAACAAGTTAGAAAAAACTTTCTTTTTTAAAAAAGTAATTCCACAGTTAAGAATGTAATCTAGCTCATCCTTTCTTACGTTACCAAAACCAGAGACCCTCATTTCCATCCTTTCTAAACTTCATCTCTGATTGTTCTTCCAACCAACTTATCTACTGTCTGACAAATTTAGTTTTGCTCTCTTCCTCTTTCACAAAACACTATTTCCTCTTTCTGGCTGATACATATTCATCATATTTGTTTTTAAACTTTATTTGGATTTTCATTTAAACTTTATGAATTGTACAAAATAACCAAAAGGAAAAGAAATCCAACAATTCCATTCACAACAATAAATTTGGCTTATATTTGACAATGTTTCCTAGTTTTCTCTGAGAACAGAAAACTTCCTCTTTTTTGAATGTTTAATTATTTTTGAGAAAGAGAACATGTGTGTGCAAGCAGAGGAGGGGCAGGGAGCGAGGGAGACAGAAGATCTGAAATGAGTCCTGCACTGACACAGTAAGCCTGAAGTGGGGCTCAAACTCACAAACCATGAGATCGTGACCTGAGCCGAAGTCAGATGCTCAATCAACTGAGCCACCCAGGTGTCCCCAAAAAACATCCTTCTAATCCTCATGCACAATTACAATATAGGATATCAATATTTATATAGTTATTTAATAATTATTTTTTTAAACTGCTATAACCTTCATAATTATACTAAGGGGCTATACAATATTCCATCAAATAGAACTATACACTATAACTACTACCACATTTTTACATTCTTGGCTAGTACCTAAAGTATGATAGGCAGGTGCTTAAAAAAAATATTTGTGCAAACTGATGCAGTCATTCTGGAAAACAGTATGAAGGTTCCTAAAAAAATTAAAAACAGAACTACCCTATGACCCAGCAATTGCACTACTAGGTACTTATCCAAAGGATACAGAAATGCTGATTCGAAGGGGCACATGCACCCCAATGTTTATAGCTGCACTATCAACAATAGCCAAATTATGGAAAGAGCCCAAATGCCCACTGACTGATGAATGGATAAAGAAGATGTGGTATAGGGGTGCCTGGGTGGTTCAGTCGGTTGAGCGACCGACTTTGGCTCAGGTCATGATCTCACAGTTTGTGAGTTCGAGCCCCGCGTCGGGCTCTGTGCTGACAGCTCAGAGCCTGAAGCCTGCTTCGGATTCTGTGTCTCCCTCTCTCTCTGACCCTCCCCTGTTCATGCTCTCTGTCTCAGAAATAAATTAAAAAAAAAAAAGATTTTCTCTCTCTCCCTCTGCTCCTCTCCCCGGCTTGCACACTCATACACACTCTCTCTCTAAAATAAAAACAATATAAAAAACTAAAAACTAAAAAAATAAATCCCTGAAGTATATTATACTAAATGTAAGGTCTTTTTTCTATAATTCAGAATCACTTTTCTGAACCTCGATACCTTAAATACTGTCTGTAGTTGTTGAATGTAGAGTAGACATAGATAATATAGATGATTTGAATCTAGTAACCAATAACCAAAACCATCAGGGCCTTAGGCAAAATTAGAAGTTTACGAGTAAGTGATTCATTAATTCATTCAATGATATTTTCAAAACTACTTATTCAGATCTGACACTATTCTAGAAGCTGGTGATAGACAATACTGATGAAAGCAATAGCCTCTGCCTTCAAGGAGTTTCCTGTCTAATTCTACTTTTCCACATCTTTCTTCTCTTTCTTTCTTTCTTTCTTTCTTTCTTTCTTTCTTTCTTTCTTTCTTTCTCTCTATAACTTTTATTCCACCTCTCATTGTCTTTTCTCCTATCACCCTTCCAGATTTCAAGTGCTGGCCTTCAACCTGCCCAAAGTTTCTGTACTATCTTCCCCCCAAAAGCCCCACGCATAGACGTGACCCTTACTTCACTGTCCCTTTCCCCCATCTCCTTGAAAACTGGCATTCCTTCAGTATCAGCATTCTATGGAGATTCTGAAAGGAAAGAAACCTTATTTGTATATTTAACAATAGGGTGAGTTTCTTTATTGCTTTCTTTCTTTCTTTTTTTCTTTTTAATTTTTTTGAGAGCAAGCACATACGAGAGGGGTAGAGGGACAGAGGGAGAGAGAGAATCCATACTCAGCGTGGAGCCCAATGTAAGTCTCGATTCCATGACCCTGGGATCATGACCTAAGCTGAAATCAAGAGTCAGATGTGCAACTGAGCCACCCAGGCATCCCAAACGTGACTTTTTAAAAATAAGCTTTTTAGGGGCACCTGGGTGGCTTAGCCAGTTGAGTGTCTAACTTTGACCCAGGTCATGATCTCATGGTTTGTGAGATCACACCGCATTTGTGAGTTCAAGCTCCGCATCAGGCTCGCTGCTATCAGTGCAAAGACTGCTTCAGATCCTCAATCTCCCTCTCTCTTTGCCCCTTCCCCGCTCATGCTCTCCATCAGAAATAAACATTAAAAAAAAAAAAAAACACCTTTCATAAAATAAAAAAAAAATAAGCATTTTAACCCAAGTTAATGGACTATGCGAGGTAAATTCCTTGAGCAAGGGGGGACTTACTTATTTCCTAATTTGGAACCACCTTCTCTCTCAATATCTATTCCCAAGCAAAAACCAACACACACACACACACACACACACACACAAATCAAAACAAAACTAGGTAATTTGAGAGCTCCCTTTTGGACGATTATTAACCTTAGATTTATTGCAACAACAACAAAAAACTTAAGCTGGGAATAGACATTTATTAAGGGGATATTATTAAGGGGAAAGGATCTTATTACTCATCCTAGACTAATCCCTCATTTTATAGTCAAAGAAACTAAATACCTAGCTAGTTAGAGGCAGACAAGGCAAGAATTCAAGTTCTTTAACACAGTATTCTTTACTTGAGGATGATGCCTCCAATAATGGTCAGTAATAGTGACCCAGGGCACCATCATAAGACATCTTACAATAAGGTGTTTTGTTTTTGTTTTTAATTTTTTTAATGTTTATTTTTAATTTTGAGAGACAGAGCATAAGCAGGGAGGGGCAGAGAGACAGGGAGACACAGAATCCGAAGCAGGTTCCAGGCTCTGAGCTGTTGGCACAGAGCCTGATGCGGGGCTTGAACTCACAAACAATGAGATCATGACCTGAGCAGAAGTCGGACGCTTAACTGACTGAGCCACTCAGGCTCCCCCTAAGGTATTTTGTATCACTTGTTATTCGTCATCATTATGTGGTGAATATATGCCAAATTCTGGGTTTCTTTTAAATATATAATTTATTCAAATTGGTTTCCATACAACACCTAGTGCTCACCCCAACAGGTGCTCTCCTGAATGCCCATCACCCACTTTCCTCTCACTCCACCCCCCCAACAACCCTCAGTTTGTTCTCAGTATTTAAGAGTCTCTTATGGTTTTCCTCCTTCCCTCTCTGTAACTTTTTCCCCCCCTTTACCTCCCCCCATGGTCTTCTGTTAAGTTTCTCAGGATCCACATATGAGTGAAAACTCATATGTGTCTTTCTCTACTGACTTATTTTACTTGGCATAATACTCTCCAGTTCCATCTATGTTGCTACAAATGGCCAGATTTCATTCTTTCTCATTGCCACGTAGTATTCCATTGTTTATATAAACCACATCCTCGTTATCCATTCATCAGTTGATGGACATTTAGGCTCTTTCCGTTAATTTGGCTATTGTTGAAAGTGCTACTATAAACATTGGGGTGCAAGTGCCCCTGTGCATCAGCACTCCTGTATCCTTTGGGTAAATTCCTAGCAGTGCTATTGTTGGGTCATACGGTAGATCTATTTTTAATTTTTTGAGGAACCTCCATGCTGTTTTCCAGAGAGGCTGCACCAGTTTGCATTCCCACCAATAGTGAGAGAGGGTTCCCATTTCTCCACATCCTCTCCAGCATCTATAGTCTCCTGATTTGTTCATTTTAGCCACTCTGACCAGTGTGAGGTGATATCTGGGTGTGGTTTTGATTTGTATTTCCCTGATGAGGAGCATCTTTTCATGTGCCTGTTGGCCATCTGGATGTCTTCTTTGGAAAAGTGTCTATTCATGTCTTCTGCCCATTTCTTCACTGGATTATTTGTTTTTCGGGTGTGGAGTTCAGTGAGTTCTTTATAGATTTTGGATACTAGCCCTTTATCCAATATGTCATTTGCAAATATCTTTTCCCATTCTGTCAGTTGCCTTTTAGTTTTGTTGAATGTTTTCTTTGCATTATTGAAGCCTTTTATCTTGATGAGGTCCCAGACCAAATTCTGTTAAGTGACTGGTAAATTAACTATACAGTGTTCAACACAGAAAACAGCTAATAGAAACAAATCAAATGGAAAAAAAAAAAAAAAAACTACTTACACATTACTGAAGGTCTTTCTCTGAAAATGATGCCAAATCTCAATTTGTGAATTCTGCAAGCCTCAGAATTTGAGAAAGACTGTATTGAAAAGAATAAAAATTGAAGTTAAATTAATCCCATTGAAATATTTCCTCCTAAGATGCCCATGGATACTTAAAGTTCTGTTAATAATGATAATTTTCAAAGAAAACTATTGCATATATTATTTTCATATGCTTAAGACCCAATAAGTAATTTTCAAACACCAGCTCTTCCACAAACACCTTTCAGTCAAGAATAGCAACACACTTAGAAACCAAAAATATCAGATAATGACAGACAGAAAATAAAAGAATAAATAATGGCACGAAAGAGTAAATGTGTACAGGAGCAAGGAGTATAAGAAAGAAAAAAAGGCCTATTTCTGGGGCATAATGTATAGTATCTCACTCCTACAGTAAAATATACATATTTAAGACAATTCATAGACTCAAGTAATTTCCATTAGCAAATTTCAAAGAAGTAAATACTTGAAAGTATTTCCCCTTTATTACAGATTTTTTTTTTTTTTTTTTTTTTTTTTTTTTTTTTTTTTTTTTTTTTTTTTTGGAGAGAGAGAGTGTGCAGGAGGGGCAGCAAGAGGGAGAGAGAGAAAATCCCAAGTAGGCTCTGCACTGGCAGAGTAGATGCAGGGCTCAAACTCACAAACCTGAGCCAAGATCAAGAGTCGGATGCTTAACCAACTGAGCCAGCCAGGTGCACCTGTTTTCTTAATTTCTATGATAGTTCATTATTAGTGTATGGAAACACAATAGATTTGTTATATTAACTTTGTATCTTGCAACTTTACTGAATTCATACTCAGCGTGATGTGTCAATGTACTTCCTGCAACTATATATGTTAAATTATCTTTCAGCACAGACGCCTATAAATTGCTATTATTTTTAGTGAAACCTTTTATTTTCAGATAATTATAGATTCACATTCAGTTGAAAGAAGTAATAAAGATCTGACATATCTTTCATTCAGTTTCTCCCAATGACAATATCTTACCAAACTATAGTACAATATCACAGTTGGGATACTGCATTGATGATTTCACCTATCTTATTTTGATTTACTCAGTTTTACTTGTATTCATGGGGGTTTATGTGCGTATACATGGTTCTATGTAGTTTTATCACATCCGCAGCTTCATGTATTATCATGCACGGTTAAGACAGAACAGTTCTATCACAAGGATTCCTAGTGTTGACCTTTCATAAGTATGCCCACCTTCCTCCCACTCCCCTCAACCACCATCCCTAACCCCTGTGGAGTCGTATATTTTTTACTGGAGAGCACATATATAGTCTATGAAAGGAAAAGATAATGTCTCCAAAAGCAATACCCCCTTACCAAGTAGGTGCAGAAACAAACCAAAGAAAACATGTAAGTATATACGGTGTGAAAGAGACTTGTTGGTCACATTTACTTAGCCATCTGGAACATTATATTTGAACATAATTATACAAACATAAATGCACAGACATATGAACACACACAAAAATATAAGAAAGACAGAGTGATCTCTACTAATATACAATGAAGACCAATCTTCTTAGTTCTAAGATAAATTTTCCTATTACGGATAAATTCTAGACTAGAATTGAGTGGACAATATAAAACAGTGCTACAGGACAACTACAACGGGGATTGCTAGGTGTATAAGAACATAAAAAGGAGACTTTTACTGTGTTCAGGTGCAACCCTGCCCTTCACCCAGATATTAGTTGGAACTAAGTAGCTGGTATTCCCTTGGGAATGTGGATCTGGTCTGGAGAGAACAGGAAGAGACTAGAAATTATTAAGTGTTAACGTAGATACCTGTTGTCTCTCCAGACAGACTATAAACAATTCAAAGGCAGGAACCTTGTCTTTTATTTCTTTTGATTCTCTCATATAAATTAAAGTAGTTATAAACACATGATAGGTGTGTAAATATTTATTAAATGAATGAGGTCAGCACAGTAGAAAAAAATGGGAGAGTTAAGACACCACAGAATCATAGGATTTTATAGCCAGGAAAGGTCCTTAGAGATTTAGGTGCAATTCTTCTTTCTGTAACTGAATTGAGACATAAAAGTTAAATCACTTGTCCAAGACTAAATACATTAATTTATGACTCAATTCTCCTGACTTTTAATTTGGAGTTCTACTACATCATGCTTCAAGAATGGTAGAGAAGAAAGTAATTCCCTGGGGAGATCTAAGTGTTAACTAGTGAACATGGGCTTTGATAGACAAAAAAAAAATTAATAGGTAAGTGGGAGAAGTTAAGCTGGTTGACGAATATATGGCAAACAGCAGGTAAGAAAAGGAACAGTGACCAACAACATGAGAAAAGGAAGAAAGGTGAACAATGAGATACAGCAAGAAAATAAAAAAGATGAGGGAAAGGTATAAAAAGAATAACAGTTAAAAAGTGCAGAAATGGGAAGGAGAAAAGTAGGAAATGGTTAAAAGGGATGAAGTGGGAGCCTGGCTGGCTCAGTCCATGGAGCATGAGACTCTTGATCTCAGGGCTGTGACTTCAAACCCTACACTGGGTGTAGAGATTACTTAAAGATAAAATCTTAAAAATAAATAAATAAATAAAGGGATGAGGAAATGTTATCTGGAGAATTTGTAATGTTATTTGCATTCTTTTAACATAGAGAAATTAGGAAATTTACCACTCCTAGAGTGAAATTAGATTCCATATAAACTAATGGTGACAACAAATACCAACTCCCAATCCTGTACTGAAAATCTGCTCATATTCACCGCTGTGTATGAAATGCAAATATATGGTACACACCAGTCTAGAGTGAAAGGGAAGTCTGGTTTTAAATTTTGTCTCTTGCACCATCTTTTTTTTTTACTTAATTTCCCATATGCATACCCCTCCCACATCTCAAAGTTCTTGCTTCCTCTTTAAATTATCATAAGTGTTTTTTTTGGGGTGCCTGGGTGGCGCAGTCGGTTAAGCGTCCGACTTCAGCCAGGTCACGATCTCGCGGTCCGTGAGTTCGAGCCCCGCGGCGGGCTCTGGGCTGATGGCTCAGAGCCTGGAGCCTGTTTCCGATTCTGTGTCTCCCTCTCTCTCTGCCCCTCCCCCATTCATGCTCTGTCTCTCTCTGTCCCAAAAATAAATAAATGTTGAAAAAAAAATTTTAATTATCATAAGTGTTTTTTAAGCTAGTGTCTGAAGTGAACTCCCATTGGAATATTCCCAAAAGTTTCTCTCAAACAATACAGGATCTGGTTTTTCTTCTCTATTTTCAGAGCCATACACAAGCTATTTGAAACAGCACTCACTGGCATGATTAAAAATACATTTAAATAAAACAAGCAATCTAAAATTCAGCTATATAAATATATAATAAAACTGAAATCAATTGAATAAAATATCACTTTTCTTTTAAATTTTAATGTTTATTTTTCAGAGATAGAGAGCACTAGTGGGGTTGGGGGAAAGAGAGAGAGAGAGACACAGAATTCGAAGCAGGCTCCAGGCTCTGAGCTGTGTGCACAGAGCCCTACATGAGGCTTGAACTCCTGAACTGCGAGATCATGACCTGAGTGAAAGTCGAATGCTTAACCAACTGAACCACCCAGGTGCCCCCAAAATAATCACTTTTCTTAAAAAGTAGACATGTAAGGTTTACAGTTTTGTCATCTGATTAATGTTGAGCATTTCGACTTATTTCATCTTACCACCTATTTAAAAAAAATTTTTTTTTAACATTTATTTATTTTTGGGACAGAGAGAGACAGAGCATGAACGGGGGAGGGGCAGAGAGAGAGGGAGACACAGAATCGGAAGCAGGCTCCAGGCTCTGAGCCATCAGCCCAGAGCCCAACGCGGGGCTCGAACTCACGGACCGCGAGATTGTGACCTGAGCTGAAGTCGGACGCTTAACCGACTGAGCCACCCAGGTGCCCCTCATCTTACCACCTATTTAAATATACTTTAAGGGTACATGGGTGGCTCAGTTGGTTAAGTGTCCGACTTCGGCTCAGGTCATGATCTCATGGTTCATGATTTTGAGCCCGGCATCAGGCTCTCTGCTGTCAGCACGGAGCACACTTTGGACCCTCTGTTCCCCTTCTCTCTGCAATTTCCCCTGCTCATTCTCTCAATCTCTCTCTCTCAATAAATAAATATACTTCAAAAAAATAATAATATACTTTAAACGCCTTTCTAAAAATCCTTTTTTACTTTCCCTCACAAACTATAAGAATACATTTGTTATTAACACCTAAAGAGGACTTCTGAGAATTAATACTTGAAAACAACTTTGAGAATTCTGTTATTCTTCTAATTAATAATGACTAATATGATTTGTTAAACTGTAGGACTTACTAGATGATCAATGACTATAACAAACAATTCATACAGAATGTATGAAATGTATGAATGAATGTATGAAATGAATGTATGATATACATTCATACAGAATGTATGAAATACTAAAACACATGGAAGAACTGTTAGCCTTGCAAATAATTAAAGAAATTAAACTTTGAGGTATTACATCATATCCAGTAAATTAACAATTATGAATAAAAAACATTAAATCCAGTGCTGATAGTGCTGTGAGGGAAATAAACACACTTAAAAATTATTAATGGCACTGAATTAGAATAATTTTTCTGAAAAGTAATCCAGCAAGAACTTAAAACTAATTATACTCTTATCAACTAACTCAATTTTGGTGAAATCATCTCAAGAAAATATTTTAATTTTTTTTAACGTTTATTTATTTATTTTTATTTTTTTTTAATGATTTTTTTTTATTTTTTTAACGTTTATTTATTTTTGAGACAGAGACAGAGCATGAACCGGGGAGGGTCAGAGAGAGGGAGTCACAGAATCTGAAACAGGCTCCAGGCTCTGAGCTATCAGCACA
The DNA here is from genome assembly GCF_018350175.1 of Felis catus. Taxonomy (NCBI): domain Eukaryota; kingdom Metazoa; phylum Chordata; class Mammalia; order Carnivora; family Felidae; genus Felis; species Felis catus. Next base: position 39,402,296 of record NC_058373.1, on the reverse strand, counting down.
GAGCCCGACGCAGGGCTCGAACTCCCGGACCATGAGATCATGACCTGAGCCGAAGTCGGCCGCTTAACCGACTGAGCCACCAGGCGCCCCAATGTTTATTTATTTTTAAGAGAGAGAGAGACAGAGCACTAGCAGGGCAGGGGCAGAGAAAGAGGGAGACAGAATCTGAAGCAGGCTCCAGGCTTTGAGCTGTCAGCACAGAGCCCGACACGGGGCTCGAACTCACAAACCGCAAGATCATGACCAGAACTGGGGTTGGACGCCTAACCAACTGAGCCACCCAGACGCCCCTCAAGAAAATATTAAAAAAAAAAAAAAAAATCAATCTGTTGGCTTGGATTTACAACTGTATGTCTTTAAAGACTCAGAATTTAAAAGGACCTTAAAAATCTTTTAGTTCAACCTCATCATTTTGTTGGAGGAAATTAAAGTATAGAAAGGACTTGCCCAAAATAGCACTGCTCCATCAGCAGCAGAGCAGGACCTGAAACTCCTTATCCCAGATCTCTTGATACTGTAGTTGACCCTTGAACAATGCAGGGATTAGGGGTATCAGTGCCCCATGCAGCTGAAAATCTGCATGTAACTTTTGAGTCCCCAAAACTTAACTACAAATAGCCTACTGTTAACCAGAAGCCTTACCAATAACATAAAGTCAATTAACACATGTTTTGTATGTTATATGTGTTATATACTGTATTCTTATAATAAGATAAGCTAGGGAAAAGAAAATGTTCCTAAGAAAATCATAAGGGAAAATACATTTACAGTGTTGTACTTTAAAAATTACAATAAATAGACCTGCACAGTTCAAACTGGTGTTCAAGGGTCAACTGCATACATATGCCATGTAGACTATTCCAGAGAAGCCAGAAAAAATGACCCAGAATTGACAAGGGTAAGCAGATCAACTTAGGCTATATGACACATTGTTCTTTCTAAACATCCTGATGGCCAGAACCAGTCCTAGACAAAGGGTATCTTCTCTCCTTTAAAATCCCTTAACAAATTTTCAGTAATCAAACCAACCTCCACGATTTTCCCCTTCTTCTTATTCCCATGAAAATGTATTAGTCCCACTGACTGCTCCCCACTTTTAAATTTCTATCACCAACCATGACTTGCCATTGAGACCCAAAATGCCTACTTGATAACTCTACCTGTATATCTAATAGCCAAAACTAAACTATTTCTTTGGTAAATCTCCATCATTAGACCCAAACACACTTCTCTCACACATGCACACACTTATACTCTATAAATTCACCAGGAAGGGGATCAATTTGAACATGGAATGTTGCCTATACATATTATCAGTCACAGGAGCTGATATTCTGAAGGTAGTATGAACTCCAGGAAAGAAAAAATAAACACTGCACGAGTACAAGGGGGGAGGGGGGAGGGGAAAGGCCAAAACCAGAACAACCTATCCCAGAGGAAACAGAATTTATGGTCCAGACCAAACACATTTCTTAGATAAGCATAACAAACATATTCAGGAAACTAAAGTAGGATATTAGGAAAATAATAATGAATAATGAAGAACCAACTATAGATACTGTGTGTTAAAAACATAATAACTGAAATTCTTATATACAAGTTAAATAACAAAATGGATACAGTCAAAAATAAAATCAGTAAGTAGATGATCAAAAAGAGGCATTAGGAAGGCGTAATAAATGGGAAAAATATATTATAAAAGTTTTAAAATATGGAGGCTTAAGAGAATGAGAAGACAACCCACAGACGGGGAGAAGTATTTGCAAAAGATGTATCTGATATAGGACTGTTATCCAAAATATATAAAGAATCCCTGAAACTCAACAATAAGAAAACGAACCACCTGATTAAAAAATGAGCAAAAGACCTGAATAGGCACCTTACCAAAGAAGATATAGAGAAGACAAGTAAGCATATGAAAAGACATTCCACATCATATGTCTTAGAAACTCAAAGAAAATAACAATGAGATATCACCGCACCCCTATTAGAATAGCCAAAATCCAGGACACTGACAACACCTAATGATGGCAAAGATGTGGGGAAACAGGAACTCTCATTCACTGCTGGTGGGAATGCAAGATCGTACATACAGTCACTTTGGAAGACAGTTTGGCCGTTTCTTACAAAAGTAGGCATACTTTTACCATATGATCCAACAATCACACTTTTAGGCATTTACTCATATGAGCTGAAAGCATGTTCACACCAGCTTTATGTGAGTACAAGGGAGGGGGACAACTTGGAAGGAACTAAGATATCTGTCAGTAGGTGAACAGGTAAACTGTGGTGCAACCAAACAATGGAATATTACTTCTAAAAAGAAATGAGCTATCAAGCCACTGAAAGGACACAGAACTTTACATGCATATTACTAAGTGAAAAAAAAAATCAATCTGAAAAGGCTACATACCATATGATTCCAACTGTAGGACATTCTGGAAAAGGCAAAATTTGGAAATAGTAAAAAATCGGGGATTGCCAAGTGGTTAGAGAGGAGGGGTTAATAGGCTAAGCACAGAGGATTTTTAGGGCAGTAAAACTATTCTATATCTGTCACTACATATATATGTCATTATATGTTTGTCAAAATCCACAGAGTGTACAACACAAAGAGTGAAGCCTAATGTAAATTTTGGACTTTGGGTGATAATGATATGTCAGTATAGGTTCAGAGATTGTAACAAATGTCCCACGCTGGTGTGGGATGTTGATTGTGGGGGAGGCTGTGTCTGTGTTGGGGGAAGGAGTATATGGGAACTTTGTACTTTCTGCTCAAATTTGCTGTTAATTTAAAACTGCTCTAAAAATTAACATGTAATTGAAAAGAAAAAAATTAAAGAATTAGTTTTGAACCCCTCCCTTACGAAACGTGGAGGCTAGAAAAATTAGAGGCAACATCGAAATAACAGGTCTTTCAGAAGGTGAGAAAAAAAAAAAACAAATGGAGGTGAGGAAGTACTTAAAATAATGACCAATAATCAATAAGCCTTAAAAAACTGACAGCCAAGAATGAATACAAATATGAATCCAAGGGTAACCGCCAGAAGAATAAAAATAGAATACATAACTTTTAAACTGCCACCAAAAATTTTATTTTTCTTTAGCAAATAGTAACAGAGAAAGAAGAAAGGAAAAGAAACTAGGGTAAACAGAAAATACAAAATAAAATGGCGGGAATAAATCCTAACATAATAGTAAAAGACAAAAAAATTTAGCATGCTAAAGAAACTCTTAGAAAGCCCTCTTGCAGGTAACATGCCAGGGTTCTTACTGATCCTTGAACAAATCAGGCATGTTCCAGTCTCAGGAGCTTTTCTACCTGCTCTCTGTGTCTGGACTAGCCTTCCCCAATGCCAGCCCAGCCAGCCCATCCTCAGGCTGGGTCACCCTCTCAGTGAGGCTTTCCATGACCACCCTATTTGAAATTTCAACAACCTCCCCCATCCAACACCTCATATTCTCTTCCCCTGTTCTGATTTGCTCACCTTATTACTTTTCACTATCAAACACGTACATATACTCACTCATTTTATTATCTCAGTGTCACTCCACAAGCCTGTAAGTTCAATGAAGGTAGGAAGTTTTTGGTTTTAGGAATTTTTTTGGTTTTAGTCACTGCTCTATAACTCGTATCTAGAAGAGTGCCTGAAGAAATAGTGTATGGTCAATATTTGTTGAAGCAATGAATAAACAAATTGAGGTGCCCATAAGTAAAGGAATAATTTTAAAATGTGGCAGGTACCATGATTTGAATGCCATGTAGAAGTTAGGAGCAATTAAATAGATGTACACCGCCACACAAATAATTTTTTTTTTTAATTTTTTTTTTCAACGTTTATTTATTTTTGGGACAGAGAGAGACAGAGCATGAACGGGGGAGGGGCAGAGAGAGAGGGAGATACAGAATCGGAAACAGGCTCCAGGCTCTGAGCCATCAGCCCAGAGCCTGACGCGGGCCTCGAACTCACGGACCGCGAGATCGTGACCTGGCTGAAGTCAGACACTTAACCGACTGCGCCACCCAGGCGCCCCACAAATAATTTTTTTTAATTTACTGAAGATAAGAGGAAACAGCAAGGAATATATACCAAAATATCATTTATATAAATTAAAAACATATATTCAAAACAGCACTGTAGTTTTCAAAACTAAATTCAGGATGATATGCTAAATATATTACAGTGGATATCTACAGGGGAAAGGGAATTTGAGTACGAAGGTGGAGCATATAAGAAAATAAAATGAAAGCAGGGCCCCCGCGTAAGCACAGGCCAATGATGAAAGTGTACCATGAAATGAGAAATGATTAAATCAAGTATACCTGAGGCGCTCTCACCCTGCTTCCCCTCAGAGAGAGAGACTTAACCACTGGTTTCAACAAAACTCACATCACTGTGACCTTGAGAAGACTCATTTCAGTTCTGTGTAAGATGGAAAGCCCAACTGGAATGAGCGGAGGAGAAAAGAGGAGATGAGAAAGTACACGTACCCTTTCGTACGCATTTTGATGTGAAGGGAAGTTGGGAAGCAGAGTGATAACTGGCAGAAGACATGGAATCAGCAGATCTGTTTTTAAAAAGACGAATGAAATTAAGGGGGGTTATGCCAACAGCAATTGTCCAGAGGGAGACAAAATGAAGACGAAGGAGAAAGAGAGGCTGAGTATTAAAAGCAAAAGCCTTGAGAAAGTGTGAGAGGATTGAATGTAAAGACAAAGTCTGATTATAGAGGCAAGGGCTTACCTCACTGTAAAAACAAGCTTATGTGTTTAACAATACTTTTTCTGAATATTCAGGCTTTGGTGAAGTAGCGTCTTAACAGTTTTAAAGTCGTGACCCCTCTGAGAACCTGAGTAGTGTTAAGGATCTTCTCTCCCCTAAAATACATTGACATATTCAGATAAAACTTCATGACTTTAGGAGGATCACAGAGCCATGCTTCCCAAAGTAGTCCATACACATGTCTGGTTTTTGTTCTTCGCTCTTCAAATATAACATACATACAGAAAGGGCACAGCTCCATGAATTTTCACGGAGTGAACGTACCACGTGTAAAAAAGATCTCCCAGGTGAAGAAATAGAACATTACCAGTAACAGGAAGCCCTCCGTCCTCCTCCAATCTTCCCAAAAAAGAACCACTACCCCACTTTTAAGGCTAGATGAGTCTTGTCTGTTTCTGAACTTTATACAAACCAAACACAGAAGGATTCGCACAGAATATATTCTTTTGGTCTAGCTTTTCTCATTCTACAATATGTGTTTGAGATGCTCATACTCATATGCGTAGCAGTAGCTTGTTCGTTTTCATTTCTGTATAGTTTTTCATTTTGAGACTACAACACAGTTTTACTTATCCATTCTATTGTTAACAGACACTTGGCTTTGTTTCCAATGTTAGGCCATTATAAATAGTTACAAAATCATGTATAAATTATTCTATATGTCTTTGATGTGCAAGTGTATGCATTAAAAAATACTTATGAATAAAACTGCTAGAATACAGTCTATGGTTTTATTCAACTTTGGTACATAATGCCAAAATGTGTCCCAAGTAAGACCTCATATTGGATGGCTTAGAAATAAAAACTTTTTTCCACCAACACAAGTATTCCTCTGAGCTAAAATATTAGTTTGGGGGCGCCTGGGTGGCTCAGTCTGTTGAGCGTCTGACTTTGGCTCAGGTCATGATCTCGCAGTTCGTGAGTTCAAGCCCCGCGTCGGGCTCTGTGCTGACAGCTCGGAGCCTGGAGCCTGCTTCGGATTCTGTGTCTCCTCCTCTCTCTGCCCCTTCCCCACTCGTGCTCTGTCTCTCTCTGTCTGTCAAAAATGAATAAACGTTAAAAAAAATTTTTTTTTAAATATTAGTTTGGTGTCGTGTTTGCCTTAAGTCATTGCTGAAGGAAACTATACAAAGACTATAAAAACAGGAGTTAAGTGCTCTGGAATCAGTTTGACAAGTTCAAATCCAGGCTCTATCCAGTGTCAGATGATGAGATAAGCAAGTATGTGCTTCGGGTATTACAAAAAAGGGGAACCAAAAAATGCTTTAAATTTAATTCAAATAATTTTATTTGAATAATTTAACAATGCAGCATCATTTTAAAAAAACACTTTGCTGATTTTGCTTATATTTTCCTTATTTTATGGTTTGGACTTTATTTTCTTGTGAATTACAGAAGTGGTACCATAATCACTTCAATGCTTGATGATGTAAATGTTTAAAGATAAGAAATTATGACTCTGATTCTCTCATTCATTCATCTAGTAAATATTTATTGAATGTTTACTGAAAAGGACACGTGTCAGTTTTATTTTTGACTGTCCACCATCTGAACTCCCTTTCGATGCTTAAAGAAATCTGCCACTGTGTGTGTCTTGAAAGGAAGTTGGGCCTTAGAATCAACCATGTAAGCCAAAAAGGCCAGAGAGTTGCTTCCGTATTTAGGGACCAGGTACACAGGTTGGTCAATTAGATGCTTTCATGCAGAATTTTAATCTAGGCCTATAGCTGCTAAGACAGTTTAAAATTCATTTTTAGGGCAGTAACACACAACACACAGTGGCAGTGTCCAAGCAATGGCATCCCGTGTCCTGCAGGAGAGTCAATGCGGTCTTAAACAGGAAAAGGATAATTCTATGGCATGACTATGATTATGGCCTAGCCTGGAGGGTGGTTGGTTGTTTTCCCATTTGTTCCCAGAGACTGGTTCTCCAGCCTTCCAGTCATTTCTGTAAACTAATTAATATCCTTTCAATAAATAACTTTTCTTCTGCTTCAGCTAACCAGAATTGATGTCTGGTGTCTACAACCAAGAATGGTAATGCTCCATGTGCCATGCCCTGTACTAGGCACTGGGAACACAAAACAAATGATAGGCCCTGCTTTACAGGAGTTGATAGAGAAGGCAAGTAAACAGGCAATTACAATAAATGGTAAGTCTATAACAGGAATGATCACAGAAAGCACAAGAAGGACACACCGTTTAGGTTTGAGGAGTCAGAAAAGTAAGGGATGTCATCTAAATCTTGAAATATGACCAGGGTAATAGAGGAGAGATGGAAGGTCATTACAAACAAAAGGAGCAACAAGTAAAAGGCATATAATCTCTCTGCTCATCACCTCCTTCCAACACAGTAGCAAAAGCATATTTGAAGGACAAAAATGACACAAGGCAGACCAAAGGGTTTGTGGAAGGGGATCAGAAAGTCATAATTTGTGACCTGGGTAACAACAGTCGTGTTATTGAGCTTGCTGTATGAAAATGAACCTCATGCCTAAAACACACCCACACCCACCACCACCACTACTGCCCCCACCACAAAGCTGGCCACAAGTACCTTCCTTTTCTCTATCGTTCTCACCCACCTCAGTCACTTCTCAGAACAGTCAACTAGGGAGTGCTGGGGTTTTGGGGGGGTTTTGGGGGAGGGTTTGGTTGTTTGGTTGTTTCTCGGTGATGGGGGTGGTGTAGGAATCATGAATGAGTGGATAAAGGAATTGAAAACAGAAGTAAAGGTATTAATCAACAGATGAGAGTAGTGAAGCACAGGGCATTCTGCCAACTGCTTACACTAGTTTTGCTTAAAGGTAGGTACAATTCTGATGGAGGAAAAAACTGGTGTGTGTGTGTGTGCACTCTTCTAAAGTTATACAATTTCAGTGTTGACACAGGTCGCTTTTAGAAATTTACCTTTTAAAATTATATTAGACTTATACTATTTATATATTATAGGCTTACATATTATTTTCACTGTTTACTTTTATAAAAACTATGATCTTCATCGGTTTTATAAGCTCTAGCATTTTCAGCCATCTATTGTATGGACATCTATGCTTGAACAGGAAAAAAATCACCATAAAATAAAATAACAAACCAACCAAACCACTCCAAGAAAAATTTGATAAAGCAAGCTGAAAGCAAGGATCCGTGACATGTCATTCGCAAAAGTGACATCAAAGTTTTAGAACAAAGTGATTTGAATATTCTAAAATCTGTAATTCTCCTTTGAAGAAAGCAGTATTCACTACCATGTGAAGGATATGAAAAAATAAGTCATTTCAGTTTCATAAATTGAATGGTGCAAAAATACACTTCAGTCGTATCAAACTCCACACCACCTTTACAAATTTATTTATTTAAAAAACTTTTTTTGTTAAGTTATTATTATTTTTTAAGTAGGCTTCATGCCCAGCATGGAGCCCAATGCAGGGCTTAAACTCACAACCCTGAGATCAAGGCCAGAGCTGAGATCAAGAATTGGACGCTTAATCGACTGAGCCACCCATGCAGGCGCCCCTCAAATTAATTTCTTTCTGCCAGAATGCCCCTGTTAAAATGGCCAGCCTCTGCATAGTATTTGAGACCTGCTCTTTGAAGCCTTCCCTAACCTTTTTCTCCAGAAGAGAGTTATTCTCTCCTCTTATGCTTCAAAAACACCCTCTACATATCTCTATTATGATTATCACATGAATACTGTAACTGCTTCTTTGCAACTAGATTAGGAATTCTTTGAAAGTAGGCAATGTTACATCTCTATCTCTGTAAATATGTTTCAGCAGTCTCTAGCAGAGAACAGGCAGTCAGCAAATTCTTGTTGAAGAGAGACGGACATGATGTATTCATAATGATATTAATATAAGGTTATTTGCGTTCATGAAAAAGCATGACTCAAACTTCAAATTCTGTACGCGGAAGCTAAAAAAATCAGTTCCCTTGGTTTTTATTTGAGAAAGGGAGAGATTTTTACAGCTTTCAAAATAATCACCTATGGATTGGGGATGAAATAGTTTTGTTATATTGACTACTATGTAAAGGCAATGAGTGAGTGGTCTCTTTTTTATTTCAAAAAAATGCCAATTTCATTTCACATTACTTAGTATTCCTTTCTAATCACCACCTTCACACTAACATACTTAACTTCTAAGAGTTATATTCCCTGCATCTCCTCCCCAACCATAAAAATGGGGCCTGATATGTTTTATGAAACCTTCGTTTCATCCGCCATAGCTGACTCAACTAGACATAAACACTTGCCTCAGACTGGATTTTCTCCCAGAGGGTTAGAATAGGGTCACAGAACCATGAGTGAATGTATGACTTTATGAGTTGGAGGACTTGTTCAGCTATGCCCAGTAGTAAAAAGCAAAATGCAGATAGAGAAAAATGAACCGGGTAAGTAGAGAGAGGCAGAGAGATCATGCTGCCCCAGGGTGGTGAGAAAATGGCTACCTAAGTGACGGAGGAATTTCTGGCTCCCAGTTCCCCTCCCCTTCACCAAGCCTGTCTGTACTTTCATCTTCAAGGCACTGTGACATCCCCAGGATCCTTGCTATTAACATTAATTCCTCTTTTTTTTTTCTCTTAAGTCCAGTGGTTTGAATTTTATTTCTGTTACAAACAAAAGAAATTTGATTTTAAAAACCTCAAAAAAGAAGAGGTCAACTAGAAATATAAAAATGTCAGTTAATCATAGGAGGGAAGAAAAAGCCTTGTTAAAAAATGGCTGTTACATTGGTATCTTCAGGCATTCTTCAGCCTAAGAAAATGAAGACTATTCACCAACCATAACAGGTTCTAACAGCAGCCTATACATCCAATTTTAGCACAGTTGTGAGTCAGTATGAATAAAATTCTATTTCAAAGTACAGGAAAAAAACAACAAAGATTAAGGGACAGGGAATATTTTAGAGACTATTAGACCAAAAATTTTTTTAAAGAAAAATAATACTGCTTACTACAATTTTGACCACAGAGTAGATGAGTTATATCTTCTCATAGCCAGTCCTATGTAA